>NC_045426.1:184468312-184728312 GCF_902635505.1 Sarcophilus harrisii | reverse complement strand
AGGTTCTTTTTTTGGCCACAGCTTTCAGTTCAAATATTGTTATATTTTCTCTTCTTGATCTGTTCTCCAGATCTGTTGTTTTTTTATAAGATGTTTCACATTCTGTTCTATTTTCATCTTTTATATTCTTTTATTTCTTAGTCTCTTAATAGTTTCATTGGCTTTCTCTTCTCCAATTCTAACTTTCAAAGAGTTATTTTCATCTTTAAGACTCTGTATTTTCTTTTCTAGTTGGCTAATTTTTTTCATAATCTTATTTTTCTTGGATGTTTTTATTTGATTTTTTAAATTTTTTCCTCAGTGAAGTTTTTTAAAGTATTTTTTGAGTTCTTCTATAAATTCTTTTGGGGGACATAGCCATTTAACATTATACCTTCAGGTAGAAAAGACTTTTTTTATTCCACTGTCCTCCTCTGAAGATGAACATCAGTCTTTCCTATTCCCAAAGTAAGTTTCTATGATTGGTTCTTTTTTGTCGGTTCATTTTTTTTTTAAATGAGCAGTATTAGTGTAAGCACCTCTAATTGTGGAGGGAGGGAGGGGGATGGCGCCTCTAGCTTCCCTTCAGCTTTTTCCTCTGTCCTAGAACCTCAAATCAAACATTCCCCCTTCTAGCAAGTGCCCACAGTCAGCTGCATCCCTATCCCGCTGCTTTTGCACTCACTGGGTGCTGGTTCCTTCTAGTCCAGGATTATATCTCTGTAGCACAACTGAACCTGGAGTTCCTAATCACCTGAGGTTCCCTCAACAACTCAAACCCCCAATTCTACAAGTAGCTCAGAACTTGAAAATCTCTGTGGTTCCTGCAGAGGCTTCAGCCAACTCACACCAGGGATCCCCACTTGCTGTTTCTCTGGAGTTATCCCGGAAGTGTTTGCACTTCATACAGATTAATCCCAGGCCCAGGGGTTTTCTTCAGATCTTCTTGTGTTGTCTCCAGGAGGACCTCTATTCTGCCCCAAGTCTTCTTGATTTTTTACCAGCCTATGTTCACCCTGAGGTGCAAATTTGTTCTGTTTGTGGGGAAAATCTAGAGAATTTGAGATCTACTGACTTACTTCCCCACTTTTCCAGATTTCTCCCCTCAAGGTATATTCTTTCTATTCATTAAAACATATATTTTTGAAGAAACATACTCTTATGGTAGAAGAGGAGATGATTCAAGAGCCAGGAAGCCCTGGGTTCAAATTCTGCCTCTGATACAGCCAAGTTTTTAACCCTTCAGTGACCCAGGCAACAAAATAAGAATATATATTGTAAAGCAGACTCTGATATATATTGGTATAAGTAATTTCCTTACTGGGTTTCCCTATGCCCACAAAATCAAAAACTCAGCTTAAAAATAATGTTTTTAGCAGTCATATTTAGCATTCCTAGCAATATTTAGCATTATAATAAGTTGAAAGATTTTTATTTTTTAAATTATTCATAAATTATACCTAAGAAAGTGACTAAAATATCTATATCCTTTCCACTAGAAATCCCATTGCGAGGTATATACCAGGAGGGTAATGAAGAAAAAGAAAAGGTCTTATTAGCAACAAAATATTTATAGCCACACTTTTGTATTCTAAGAACGAACTAGAAATAAGGTATAATGGATGTTTGTCATTTGGAGAATTATTAAAAGAAATTGTGCTGCCATGATTCAATTCAATGTTACAGTATTGATTTGCTTTAAGAAAGGATGAATATAATGCTATAAAACATATATGGGCTGATACAAAATGAAGAAGGCAGCATTAAAAATATTCATAACTAAAACAAAATAAAACTAAAACAAAAAAACACCCCAAAATGGAACTGAATGCTGTAGAGTTATAATTTTAGAACCTGAAGCCCAAGATGAAATATGAAAATGAACTTCCTTCCCTTCCTTGTAAAGACAGAAGATTATGGGTGTGTAGAAGAGCAAATAATATTGGACTTGCTTGATGTGTTGATCAGTTTTGCTGAATTGTTTTTGTGTCTCTTGCATGTTGTCATGTTACTCTTTAAGAGGAAGAAAAAAGTTTATATTGAGAAAGTTAGGAGATATAAAAACATAAAATATTGTTATCCATGATAAATGAATTTATGAAAACTTGTCATAATTGTTTCTCATCTCATTTGCATATAATTTTATTAAAAAGGGTCAAAATAAGTGATTAACACTCATGAAGGTATTAGAACAGAGATAGACTAGGATTTTAATTTGATCAATATGGGAACTCCTGGTAAGCACTTTCTCTGAAATTTAAGTCTTAGAGTATTGAAGGATTAAGTGATTTGTCCAGAATAACACAAGCGACATATGTCAAAGAATAAACTTGAATCCAAGTTTTCTTGAATCCAAGGAAATCTCTATTTTATTTTTCAATGCCTCTGTCATGAGGTAAATCCGTTTGTTTGTTTATTAATGCTTTAAAGATCTTTTTGCCCTTCCATACTTTTTTCAATTATTTAACATTATTATTTAAAGTTTTGGGTTCCAAATTCTGTTTTCTCCTTCTCTCCTTTCTCCCTTCTCTGAGATGGCAAACAACCATGTGCGATCATGTAGAACATTTCCAAATTTGCCGTTTTCTTGAGAAAAATGCTTCAATTTGTATCCAAACAATATCAGTTCTTTCTCTGGAGACAGATATATGCTTCATCATTAGTCCTTTGGGATTATGCTTGAGAATAGCTAAATTATTCATAATTCTTCCTTGAACAGTATTGCTATTACTATGTATACTGTTCTCCTGGTACTGTTCACCCCACTTTGCATCAGTTCATGTAAAGCTTTCCAGGTTTTTCTGAAATCATCCTGACAAACAGGATGTTTTGTCATTCCTGTTTGTCATTTCTTATAACACAATAATATTCCATTACAATCATAAACCATAGATTGTTTAATCATTGCCCAGTTGCTAGGCATCCCTTTGATTTCAAATTCTTAGACACAACAAAAAAGAGCTGCTATATTTTTCTACAAATAGGTCCTTTTCCCTTTTTATAGCTATGTTTGAGATATAAACTTATCAATGGTACTGCTAGATCAACATGCACAGCTTCAGTGTTCTTTGGACACAGAACCATATTGCATTCCAGAATGGTTAGTTGATCAGTTCACAACTATGAGGTGCTTCTAATGAAGGTGTTGTTAATTAAAAAATAATTTCATTTTGTGCATTAGGCAAAACATAATAAAAGTTCAATTTGTGAAACAGATGCTTTAAAATAAATCAAGTTTTTCACTGGATAACCTGAGTGCAAGAAAGAATAGTAAAGAGGTTATATTTCACATATAGTACATATTTTAACAGGTTAAAAAACTGACCCTCATTTGTTTGACCTCAGTATCCTAGTCAAGGATTCTTACATTTCCATTCCCAAATTTCCTAAATTATTTTGCTCACCTGTCTTTTGTTTCAATCCTATTCTACTTAATATTACTTTTGTAGATACCTTATTACCCCCAATAGAATACAAGCTTAAAGAAAATTAAATCTTTGGCTGGCACATTATAAGTCCTTATTAAATATTTGTTTCAGCCAAAAGAGGAAAAGTCTCAATGGATGATGTCAATCAAGTCAGTAAAGATATAAAGAATTCTCCATCCCCCACATACTACAACTCTCTTTCTCCTGGCCCATGATAAGACATTCTTATGCAACCATAAAGAATGTAATTCCCCCAATTTGTTTATCCAATCTATGACCTAATGAACCACAAACAACGACAACGACGACTGGGAATGAAATAAATTGGAGGCAGAGGAATGAGGAGAGAGGTCAGACAATGCAACTGCCTCTCAGTGGAGAGGTCAGAGAATAGGTACTGCCTCTCAGTCTCCTTGCCGCCGCTGCCGCCTCCTCCTCCTCCTCCTCCTCCAACCCCCTCTTCCTCCTCCTCCTCCTCTTTTCTCCTCCTCCTCTTCCTCCTCCTGTCAGTAAAGGCTGCTTTACAATTCCTTCAGACATTCTGATCCATAGCTGTGGAGGCTCTGGGAGAATTGACCTGCCCTTTCATTTAGACATGGTCCTTAACAGAAGTCTTTCATGCATTTACCTATAGTCAAGGTTGATTTTGCAAAAGAAGAGCTGAAGAAACATAATATAAAAAAAGATCATGTGAGGAAAAGAATTTTATAAAAATAACCAGAAACTTAAAACAATAACTCAAGGAAGTTTGGAGTATGAAGCCTTTTTGCTTATTTCCCTATAATCGAGGTTGATTGTGTAAACAAGAGATGAGGAAATAAAATACAAAAAAAATGATGTGGGGAAAAATATTTTATAAAAATAACCAGAGACAAGGGAGATGCTATTTATTCCTGCCTCCTCTCACTTTCTAGACTTCATCCCTATTTTTTCTCTGTTGGTACCTTCCCCCCTGATTCCTCTTTATTTTCTCCTCTGCTTTTCATCTTCCCTTTATGTGTTGTCTTCCCCTACTACAAATAACATAAGTTTCTTGAGGACAAGGACCATCTTCTTTGCTTGTATTTATATCCCCAGCTCTATTTAGCACAGTTCTTGGAACATACATAGTAAGTACATAATAAATGTTCTATCTATCAATCATCTACTATCTAATCCAAGTAAACAACTAAGAAGACTACCAAAAAGGGCAAAATGGTAGACACAGACATGGTAATGAATAAATTTGGGAATACAAAATACTGAGAAGGTGATAGTGAAGAATTTGGAAGAATCTGAACTCTTAACAGCATCCCTAGTGACAAAAATTCAAGAAAAGAGTAATTAAAATGTGGTTTCATAAATTATAGGTACATCCTGCCAAATGTCATTAATCGATTCTACCAATACAAAATAAACAAAACATTGTTGGGTGCACCCAGGTGACAGAAATAGTTGTATATAGGTAATTAGCATTACAGTGAAATTTGGTGATTTTCTAAGGCAGAATCCTCATCTTGCCAGCTATAATGACTTAAGCATTATGCTGAAAAGAGCATAGCTTAGAAGCACAGAATCTTGGATTAAATCTTAGTCCTACTACTCAGTACCTGCCTGACTTTGACTAAGCCATTTAATCTATCTGTGTCTCAGTTTCTTTGACTATAAAATTACTGATTTGGATAGGATTATCTCTAAATGCTACTCCTAGTTCTAAATATTAAATTCTATAGTACCACTAAACTGGTTACAAGAATCTTAATTGTAATATGCATATGCTAGAAAATGAAGTATTTGTGGAAATGTTTGAAGGGAGGATGTAAAGATACCAAGGAGGAAAAGTCAACAATATTCTATGATGCACTCACTACGTGTGTGGGGAGAAAATGTCAGAAGAAAATTAGAATTTAATTCTTAGAATATATGTGAAATGGAATTTCCTCTCATAGCATCATGATAGTTGGAAACAAAGTATTCAGTAATGACGATGTTAATATTCTTTATAATACATCAATCAATAGCATTGAGGATATAAATACAAAGAATAAAACAATACCCATGTATAAGGAATTTCCATTATAATGGAAAAGATGAGTAAGTCTATAAATATATCCCAAACAAATACAAATAAATACACAGTAGTTAAATATAAGGCAGTTTAGGAAGTAAAGTACTAAAAGCTGAGGAATCAGGAAAGGTTTCAAGAGCAGATGGTGCTTGAGCTACATCTTGAAAAAAAAGATGGAGATTCTGTTGTAGAGTGATGAAGGAATAAATTCTAGCCTTGAGGAAGCCAGTGAAAAGTCACTGAGATGGGAAAGAGAGTGCCACATATAAGGAATAGAAAGAAAAACAGTTTGGTTAGATAATAGAGTGCAAGAAGGAGAAGATCATCTTACAGAATTGGAAAGATGGGCTAGAGTCAGATTGCAAAGAGCTTTAAAAGTTTAACAGAGTTCATATTTTATTCTAGAGCCTGCAGGAAGTTTCTGAAGTTGCTTGAGCACCATGCTCATCAGATATGTAACCTAAGAAAACCACTTTGTTGCACTGTATAAGATAGATTGGAGTAGGGAGAGATATGAGGTAGAGATACAAAGTAGGAGGTTGCAATAACCTAGGTGGAAAGTGATGAGCCCAGAAGGAAAGTAGCATTCTCAGGAGTAGATAGAAGGGGTTTGATATAAGACACGTAGAAATGGAAGCAAGAACATTTGGCAATTGATTGGTTACATGAGGTGAGGGAGAATGGAGTGTAACAAGATTACAAACCTTGGAGACTGGAAAGATTGTAGGACTTTTATAGAAATAGGATATTTGGAAGAATGAAGGGTTTGATGAAGGTAATGAGTTCAATTTGGGAAGCGAATTTGAAAAGTTTCTGGGACATCTGGTATGAAATGTTCAATGGACAAATGATAATGTTGGAGTCAAGCTTGGGAGAGAAACTGGTATGTATATTGTATATATGTATGTATATACATACATGTACCATTTCTACTTAAAGAACATATCTATGGACATAAGGATATATATATATATATATATATATATATATATATATATATATATATACACATACATATATATTATCTGAACATAGGGGCTGATGCAGATTATATATCTTGTTATATATGGACATATATCATCATATTTAAGTGTTCAATTTGTTTTACCAGGAGGTAACTATGGTACAGCAGACCAAAAAATATATCTTCAGAAGTCAAATAGTCTGTTGTGTTCAAGTCCTAACTCAGATACATATTGCTTATGTGATCTATTGCCAAGCAGGTCTCAAAACTATAATTTGAATAAAAGTATATTTTACTCTGAGGTATATCAATGGGTGGAGTTTCGTCCCCAAGAGTTGCTCACATAGATGATATTACAAATTTGGTTTAAACAAATCTGTCCTATCTATATCCATATATATGTACATATATGCAATATGTATAAATATACACTTGCACATGTACCTATATATATACACATATGCACAAAAACATATAATTTTGCTATTATGTATACACAGACATAGTAAGAGAAGAATATAAAATCCAGAGATGTAGCAATAGGTAAATTTGTATTTGATGATAAACTGCTAAAAATAGACATATCCAGAACTGACTAATTTTTGACAGATTCAGCAAACTTTTCCCCCCAAAAGCTAATATTCTCAAATTTTAACATATTGCCTTTCCTTAAGAATTAGAAAATTTCCACAATTTCAATAAACAAAAAGAAATTACCAAAACCTAGATAATTTTTTTTTGAATCAGTGATTTTGAAATGTTTAGGTTTTCCTGAAATTCTGAAGCCAGTAGTTAATACCACATCTGATAAATTATTATCTAGATTTTCCTAGGCAAATTTGTATAACATGCTTATTTAAATCTGCATTTAGATCTGCCCCAAAAAATGACCTTGCAAGTGAAGGCATTTCTACCTTTTCTATCTATTTATCTATCTATCTATATACAATTCAGTGTAATAAATATTGATTGAAGGCTGACTAACATTGTACTAGTTGCCAGTAAATATAAAAAGTAGCCACATATGAAACCATTTGGCATGAACAATGGTAGAACAGTACAAACCATGTTCCAACAGGTTGTCATATTTGGAAAATTCACTTGATGTTCTATCAATGCATCATCTTAAATCTTACAGTTTTGCAGTAATTGATTTTAAGTAGATTATTTAAAAAGTTTTCTTTCTAGACTTTGTTTTTCTCCATCAGTTGGAATAATAAAGTATGTGAACTTGTCAAAACTATGAGTAGTTAATAACTGTATTTAATAAATAATTGGGACCTAAAATTCTAGTGTGACTGAAATAGGGAAAAGGTGTTTAAGAAATATTAGTGCCTGGAATGCTTCACATATGTTTTAATACTATAAAAAATACTTGATAACAGAACTGACCTTGTTTGAAATAGTTACACATTTTCCTATGAAGTTCAACATACTTCAGCTGACACATAGTAACGATGATTTTTCTTTTTAAATGCAATCATATTTTCCTATTCTAGCTTTTTAGAAGACTTTCTTCTAATATTTCTGGGTTTTCATTTCATGTAAATTGTTAATATATAATGGAGAAAATTACATTGGCTGATAAGTGTTAGGAAGAAACAAAAGTTAATTAGATTTCCCATCTAGGGCATTTCTGATAATTAAGTTTTGCAATTCATGTCTTTGAAATTTGGATGTCTTAATCTATTTGTAACTATTTACTTCCTGTTTCTTTTTACCCAGTGAATCTATAAACAGCAATCAAGAAATGTCTATACAATTTCTTCATGTAAACAAGTTTCAAATGTCTGTCAGTAATACATGGCTCTCATATAACTTTCTAAAATAGAAAATATGATAGGGTGTATATTTTAAAAAATCAATGCTTAAAACTAATTTAGAATTATTTTTCTTTACATTACCTAATTATACTTTCCTTTCCTTTCCTATACCCCTTTTTATATTATCATAATCACAAAGTCTTATCTTAAGCAAATTAGAACATTTCCTTCAGAAAATTCTTATCTCCCTAACTCCCTCCTCCTAATCTGGCACAAACCATTTTTGTGGGTATTTTAGAGCTATTTGACAAGGATTGACCTTTGAAGGGCACTTCATGCTTTTTTCTACCTACAGAGAGTTTAAAATATTTATCTTTTGCCTACTATAGTTTCTCAATTAGGAAAATAATAGAGTACAGACAGGAAAGTATGGTTATAAGGCAAGGTTATAATATGTAGTCAAACAAAGCAAATAAAGCTATTTGCTCATGTATTTCTATAAAATGCAGAAGTTGTTCACATGATTTCCTTTAGATTTTCTGGCTAATCATCACTAGTTCTATGTACTCTCCTAGGAGAAAAAGACTCAGAGAGGACCTACCCAGGGCATGAAACTTGTTAAGAAAGAACTGAGAAATTTGTTAGGCATTTAAACAATGGCAAGGGTCCCTAAATAATTTATAATTTATCTTTCCATGTCTAAAAAGCTAGTTACAGAACTTTTGCTCTTCATTCTCTCACTTGTTTTTCTTGGGTTATGTGAATATTAGAAGAAATGGAAAACTCCAGAGTGACTTGGGTTCTGAACATATACTAATGTTTTTTGTACCCATTTGGTACAAAATATGTCTCCTATTAGAATGAAAATATAAGGTGTCAAGAATGTAAAATGAAAATGTATAAAACTAAAAGAATATTAAATACAGAAAAAGTTGCCTTAAGTCAAAATGATTTGCTCTAAGAACAATGTGATAATAGAGATTATACAGTAATTATATTTCTCAGACTGCATAATGATAATATTAGTGTATTATGATCCAGTGTCAGAAATATAAAGCTGGAAGAAGTCTCAAAGTATGTTTAGTCCAATCCCTCCATTTCACGGATGTTACAGGAAAATGGAGCCTAGAGGAGATAATAAATTTACATGCAGATGTAACAAATTTCTATCCCTTATGTATGTAAATTAATAAAATTATCATTTTTGCCCTAGACTTTAATTCTAGACTGTTTTGCATGCTATATCCCTGACATTTTTGCCTTAGATAACTAAAGAAACAAAATACAATAAAGTAAAAGAGAATTATATTGTTTTGACAAGAGTCCATGTGGGACTTTATAGGACCTTATTCTTACAGACTCATATTTCACCAAGATTTGGAAATGCCTTCACCTAAGGCTTGTATTAGTTAACTAAATTCAAACAGCCACACTCCTTCCCTCCTCCTCCCCCCCCCCCCCCCCCCCCAACTGAAACCAGCCTTTATACTGATTATCTGATAACAGACTACTCCCTGGTCTGCATCCACAGCTCGTACTTCTGGTCTTTTCCACTGCAGCTAAACTTCTTGTACCTTACTTTGCATATTAGTCAAGTTTAATGATAGCAAATGTCCAATAGAGTTGTTAAGTTCTTGATGCCTCATCTTTAATTCATAAGAAGTATCTTGTACTAAAAAAAAAAATAGAGCTGCTTCAAGACCACAACAATGCTTATAAGAATCTTAAATACCTCTAAGGTCTTCAATTTTGCTAATACTCTCATCATTACCCAACAAACAAAATGAAAGAAAAGAGACAAAGAGCTGATAGTGTTATTTTTATCTTATTATTATATTTCATTTAATTTCATTTTTTGAGACAAGATCTCCCTATCTTGCCCTGGCTGAAAGTGTATTAACCTTTTGTGGTACTAATCCCACTGCTGATCAATATAAAAGCTTTATTTGTTCTATCCTGTTTTTCCAACCTGGGCCAATTTAACCTTCCTTGGACTGCCTGGTGAACTTCTGATCCCGGTAGATTCACAGTAAGAGTGGGACTTTTAATAGTGCAGAACTTTAATTGCATTTAGTCCTGTTGTAGCAAAGAGGGCTTCCCCTTGCCCAGTAGCAAAGGATTACAGGAATATAATACTCACTCCTGGCTGCTGCTAAATTTTACAAATAGGAAAGAACTATAGAATTTAAAGTAGGAAAGTGATTTGAAGATCATGATATCCAAATTCCTCATTTTAGTGATGAGAAAACTGAGGCTCAGAGAGGTTAAAAAAAATTTCCCCACGGTAATATAGTTTATGGAAATTCCAGGACTAAAAACTAGATCTCCCAAGTCTCAGTCCAAAAGTCCTTTCTACCATGCCATGATGTAGTGATAGCACTACTACAACTTACTCTTAGCTCCATACTAGTCAAGATTACCCTGAGTGAGAAGATAGATACAATCACATGGCGTTATATTCCATATAGGACATTATACTTATAAACAGTTTCAGAGAGCCCACTAATTATTTTTCAGAAATGCTTACCTTATCTATTAGATACATGACAGCACTAAGTTGTTCATCTGTGTTTTCAGTGGCTACTTTAAGATTTAGATTGTGGAGTACTCTAATCAAAATATCTTCATCCAGTGGCTGGTGTAGCTGATCAGCTAGTCCCCAAAAGGACTGAGAATCAGTATCAGACACAATAGTGACATTCGCAGTGCCATACATTTTGTCTATTGTGGCTCCACCTGTTGGGTCAGAAAGTACAACCTGGAAACGCTTAGGATAGGGATTTAATGATTCTGTCTCTGGGGTTAGAATCACATCTAATACAGCATTTCTCTGGCCAGGTTCAAAAATCAACGTGCCTTCAGACTTGACAAAATCTTTCCCTGAAATAGCTGGAGATATGAGACTGCGGCCCATTGTTTCAGCAACTCTCAGCTCCTAGAATTGCAACAGAATAATTTCAGTGACATAATTGTACTTCTAATTTTATTTTTAAAAATGGACTTACATCAAACAAAAAAGCTTAAATAGACAATAACAACTTTAATTTTTGTTAGATAAATATCCAAGGGGAGATCCCTGGTAGCTTACAGGACAAACCACAAATTATTCCAACTACAAACAAGAGTGAATAGTCTCAGGGAATATAAACTCCAAACCTACAATGAAGTCTGATACTTTGGGTATACACATATGATTGTTGTTTTTATTGATTTTTGTTTATACTCCATTCTGGAAGAAAACTGTATGAGGTCACCAACCTCACTTCTTGCTCCAGTCAAAACAACTGAAGATGGCCCTAGATTCAGTGGGAGATTTTGCTCTTTTGAAGTTAAGATCTTTAACAGGTCTCAATTTGACTGAATGCCCAATCAGTGATTAAGGCTAGATAAGAATTGAAGCGAAGAATGGCATCTTTTCCATAGTTAAAAAAAATCAATCTAGGAGGGGAACATTCTCAAGGGTTTTGGCCAAAATGGAAACAATTGCTATTTGCATTCACTCTGTACCAATCAGGGCCCAAAGAATAACCAAGTATATAAAAATTCTTGAAAAAGGCATTGTTCATTCATCCATATTACATCATCACCACTTTATGGATGGAAGCAAAATGAGAAGATTGGTTCTTCAATGTCCAGTTTTGATCCTACATTTAAAGGCTCAGTGCCAAGTAGGAAATATTGACATATGCTCTCTATAATGTACCAGGAAGGACAAATGAAAATATATCCTCAAGACTAAGCCCTCACTGGTCAGTTTTCCCATTACAAAAAGGATAAATAGATATTGGCTGGTAGTGACAATGTATCCCTTAATTGTTATATAAATGGATGAAATGATTATTAAACTCTTAAAACTGATGACTCATTTTAAAGCCTTATTTTAGTATTTACTTTAAACTTCCTATTATTAGAAACACACACGACACTGAAAATCAGATATGAAGGAAAATTTATTAAAGAAAAATCTTAAGGAATTGTCTTAATGTTTCTGGCCACAAGCAGCTCCCACTCCTCTTCAGAAAGAGGGAGCTATGAGCACGGATGAAGGAAAAGCTTTATATTTGTTAGTTTGGCACCGTCCCTCCCTTCAGAGACCCAACTGGTCCATTCCTTTCTGGGTTACAATCTGTATGATACACCTACTATGTTTGCCCTAAATATGTATAAACATCTTCCCCCTTCCTCATCACTCATCCCATGTTTAAAAATGGTGGAAAACCCCTATGAGTGTGTTGTTTAATATTCATTTATCCTATTAAGCAGGTAATAGTGATTTGGTCAAGTCAGGTCATTGACCTCAACTAGTTTGTGCTAGATCAGCTACTATCTTATTTGTGGTTTTCTCAAAAGCACAAGACTGGCTGATTGGCTGAATCCACCTGAATCTTCCTAGTTCCCCAATTCCTTGGTTGCTCAAGGTTTCTATTGAGCATTAATTGTTCTGTAGAATCTCAACCTTCCTTAACCTCTTACATTCTGAAAACCTCTTAGTGGTACCCATTATCCCACATTACCTAGAAGCTTGCAGCATTCTGTGGAAACCCAATTTTTCAGTGTTTCTCACACTGCAATTTACTGTTTATTCTGAATTTGATACATTATACATATATATATATATATATATGAGTGCTCATTTCATTCTTATTTGATAATCTACTATGGGAACATATTATGTTCTCATAGTGAGAAGAATATGAGATGCCATAGCTCTTCTACTATTTATGATTTTCTGAAAATATGTTTCTCAAGAATTTTAGCATGGTATATTAACTTAGAATATAATTACTTCTGAAAATATTTACATGTCAACATGAGGCCAAACTAAGGTTTTCATTCTAATACCCCCAATTCTTCCTCCTGCACTTTTCTCAAAAGAATAAAAAACTAGTTGGAGAATTTTTTTAAAGTAAAAATCTGTTCCCTTTTTAAAATATTACTACAATTTTGTAAACACCTTTGAAGGTGACAGGACATCATAATTAGGATTATGTTATATTCATAACATATATGAGTAATTCTTACTACAAGTGCATCACTATGGGTATGATGACTTTCCTTCTGGATCATTGTTGTATGTGCTTACATATGAGAAACTGCCCTTGAAGATCTTCAGGAAGGTTTAGCCAGATCAGAACAAAACAAGGTAAGACAGACTTGAGTTGGAGAGAAACTATAGGAAGTAGAATTCAAATGCTATTGATGACTCAAATTCTAATTATTTTCTTACTACTGAAAAAAAAAAACATTCTTTGGAGAGTGCCTAATATCACTTCTTACTCTATATTTCCCATCCTTTCCTTCCAAACAAAATCTATGTGATTACATGGTTGAAGGAGAGAGGGATGCCATGACTGTAATCTCCTAATCCTCTATTTCAATAGCAGTCTATGTCTTGTTCATATAGTAGTGTGCATGTTGTCTCTCCTATTAGACTATGAGCATCTTGAGAGCTTTTTTGGGGTCATTTTTCAGTAGTGTCTGACTCTGACTCTTTGTGACCCTATTTGGGTCACAAAAAAACTGGAATGGTTTTCCATTTCCTTCTTCAGTTCATTTTATAAATGAGGAAACTAAAGCAAACAAAATGAAGTGACTTGCTCACAATCACACAGCGAATAAGTGTCTGAAGCCAAATCTGAACTCGGGAAGGAGTTTTCCTGACTTTGGCTCTAATGCTATATTAACTGAGCCACCTAGGGACTACTTTTTCCTTTTCTTTGTTTTCTCAGTGCTAAGCACAGTGCCTTGCACACAACAGGCATTGAAATGCTCACTGATTTAACCTGGTTGCAGATATTAGCATATAATCCTTTCTCCCACAAGAAGCTGGATACTCCTTTTTGTCCAGTACTAAGGCTGACTATCTCTTTATCATTCTTTAGGCATAGAGACTAAAGTTTGGAGCACAAGTGGATAAGAAACTCTTCGTGAGACCCTAGGAACAAAGTGCTATAATACTTGAAAGTTTAACTACCTACTCACTGTCTCACAAAGCATTAATCATCAATTTTCTTCCTAGCTCATAGGATAAGTTCCTACTTATTCTTCCATAACAATATGGAGTTCTTCCATATAATTCTCCCCTACTTATCATAATGCTCCTAGCTTGTCCACTTCTACATACTCTTTTAGCCATTTTATGCTATTCTTAATTTACATATGGAATGCATCTTCCTAATATTGACATGTACCATCCAGATTGAAAGTTGAACTGTCATCAGCTGTATTATGTCACATCTTAGATTTAAAGCTGTAGGGGGATTTTAGAGACCATCAAATTCAACTCCTATCATTTTACAGATGAGGAAACTTAGCCACAAGGAAGTCAAGTGATAAGTCTGAAGGCAAGTTACATAATTAAAAGTTTTGAAGTTTGTGTTTTTTCCTTAAACCAAGTCCCACATTCTATCCAATATGCAATGGTACCTCTCATCATTAACAGTACATTAATATCATCAAGATGTGAGATCCTGAAGGTCTGTACTCAAGCAAAAGTAGAATCCAAGAGCCTAGATTGAGATATCCAATGGGTATCATGCCTTGGAAGGGTCTGTCATGTAGGCTATGAAGTGAACCTATATTCTGGTTGGTTGATGCTCTATGTCATTATTTCTTACGGAGGAGACAGGATCATAAGCTCTTACAGCAAGGAGGAAGCCCAAGTCTGATAGCAGTCTAAGGGCCTTATAGATCAGGTAGATAATAGAATGGAATGAATTATGACCTTGAATGTTACAGGCTGGTTAGTGCTTAGAAATTTCATAGATGAACAATTTTAGTGATTAATGAGGAACTAGTTCATATTTAAAGAGCAACACAGTACACCATAATGTATTGTCCAATTTTGTACTTAATGAAACTTTCTAATTATTGTCAAGAAAACTTCCAATTATTTTCAAGAATAAACATATTAAAAATATTGCAATGAATAATCTACTTGGAAAAGGAAAAGGGAAAAAGCAAACAAAACTGCATTTTAACAGTTGACACTTGTTATTGCAAAAATGAAAAATGAAGTAATAAGGAAAAATATAAAAAATTAAAAGTAACTTAAATACTATTCTTTTAGGGAAAATATTCTTTTTAGGAAAATTTTTTTTTGCATTAAATCGCATTAAATCTATTATAGATTAGAAAATCTCACATATCCATGCATGTGTATATGTGTACATATAGATATAATTTGGTAGTCTTACCTGTGTACTGAAGTTAACACACACCATTAGTGCTGTACTAAAATCTCGAGCCACTTGCAAACTGATTAAAGTGGCCTTCTTATTAGCTACTGCCAGCCGAGAACCCACTGAAAAATAGATGAGGCTATAAGGTCTATCACTTTTCAGTATTTTTATCTGAGCAAATCTGGCACTGTTGTTTATTGCTGCTCCCATGCTTGCTTCATAGAGTTCCACAAAAAAATACATTTGAAACTGAGATTTCTGCCAAGGAATAAGAAAAAAGTACCTTTTATTATTATTTTATGTTTGTTTATATCATAAATCTGGTCTTAACAAATTATAGCAATATGCTTCTTAGCCTAACATATTATTATCAGTTATTAAGACACCATATTATTCCTAGCTATGCAAAATATTTATACCAATAAATAAGTATATAAAAACTCTCTAGGTCCTAGAATAAAGATGGAACCAATCATAAGGATAACTGGTTTTTCTTTGATGTGCTTACATTTCTATATGCTTTCTATCTATCAATCAAAAACATATTCATTTTTTTCTCTTGGAATGTTCCTTCTCAGAACTAGCAGTATTAGCAGTAAATATCATAATTTTACTAACCATATTCTAAATACAGACTATCTAGAGATCTGATGAGAATTTATCCATCTGTTGTTATATTTTCCTCCAAATCATCTCATGAAGGTCATTTTCCAAAGGATGATTGGATTCAAACTCATAATAAAGAGCAGACGCATTTCCTAGTTCAGGATTGAAAATTATCATTTAATCCAAAATCTTAATATCAGTGTTGAGCTTACTGATTTAAACATAATAATCAAGTTAGTCCAGTTTCCAAAGGCAGATCCTATAGTCTAATCATCCATTATACAGCATATTTCAGCATTATATAACACAAGCATTAGGGGATATCAGAAAACCCCAACTATATTTATCTTGGGGGTGGGAAAAATAAGATCTAAACCACAAAGTCTTTATGAATATGGAAGAGACTATATAGACACTTATGAAAGAAACATTTTATTAGAATGTTAAAGTGTTTCTTGACAACAACTCCAAATCAAGTCAACAAGCACTTATTAAGTATTTTATGTGCCACGCATTGTTCAATTCTCTTAGCAAAGAGAGGGGAAATCTTTTGTGATCTTCAAATTCTCCCATATGTTTCTGTCTCTGTTCATGGACTCCCTCTTTTGAAACACAACCAAAAAATTTTTCAGTCTCCCCAAAAAGCATCTTTCTTTACAGTCATGGGGTAGGTAAATGTTAATCTGCAGCTGGGGATAGAATTGTCTAAATATATGTTATGTAGCACTTATCTGTTTCTTATTTTGTACTTGCTATTCAGTTGCCTGCTGTTTTGTTTGTGGCCTCCACAGTTGTTAAAGATCTCAATTCTCTTCATATAAAATAGAAGCACTGGGACAGAAGAATATTACTAACTGATATCCATGGGTCTTCCAGGAAAATGGGCACGCCCCCTCTTTGTTTAAATAAGGATTTCTGTCTCCAATATCATGTGTCTTTGTTCTCCAGGAAAAATGTTCCTCATTGCAATGGTGATTATACAGTTACTTTACGTCATTCACAAACCCTCACTTCAAAGCAAGATGCTATAATCTAGGTGAAGAACTCTTAGAAAAGAACAATACATTGCTGAATGACAACATGTAATTAGAAATACAAACAGAAGAAATCTTCCAGTCTTAGAAACTGTTTTGGGTACAAAATAAACATTAAGTGTGATAGGGAAACACATTTGTGAACCTCCCTCAACTCCAAAATGTGACTGAAAACACTTTATGAGGGGCAGGCACATTATGTAATCCCCAGGATTTCCCCTTCCCAGTTAATCTCTAGATGTTACAAGCTGATCATTTGAATTTTGAATCTGAATTTCTTTCTTGGAAAAAATAATAAAAAATTACTATATAAGACACTGATTAATTTTTTCTTTCAATTTTTAAAAGATTCAAATATGTTTCTTCTCTAATATTTTTGAGGTATAGGTTTAGGGGAAATTTCAAGTTTATGATCAACAGATGAAAGAAAAGACAATTCAAAAATCTCCTATAGTCAGCTTTGAGGAAAAGGGACCAAGAAAAACTGCCCGTGAGGCAAATTTGAAGGGTTCATCTTCCCTCTGACACCTCGCCTAAGACAGGAAGATATGCCAAAATATATCTAGAAGGAGATAAAAGAAAAGTCTAATTTAAATAATACAAAAGAATGTATGGAAAATTCTAAATCTGAAATTTTCAGAAAAGCAAAATGATTTAGGGTAGGCTTGCTAGGCTAAGAACATGGACCTCTTTCTCCACCCCCAAAAGGTTCAGTGGCTTTTGTCATTAGGAAGTAGTGAGAGGGCACAGAGGAGCAAGTGTTAGATCTGTATTCAGGAAGACGAGTTCAAATCTGACCTCGGAATCTTAAAAACTATGTGACTGTTTGCCTCAGTTTCCCCAATTGTAAAATTAGGATAATAATCACACCTACCTTACAGGGTTCTTGTGAAGATCAAATAAATGAGATTATATTTTCAAAATGCTTAGTACAGTGACTGGCACAAAGTTGGCATTATAAGAATGCTTATTCCTTTCCTTTCTCAAATATGAACTTCTTTGTTTGACATTTGAAGTCTTTCACAATCTGGCTTCAAGCAACATTTAAAAGCTTATCATTATTACTCCATTTTATATACTCTTTAAAAGGCCAGTAAAATTGAATGTTTTGATGCTTCCCACTCACATTTTCTCTTCCATCTCTCTGTGTTTGGCACGTTTTTCTACTGCCTAGAGTTAATCCTTCCTCACATCTTAACCTTTCAACATTTAAATTTCCTATTTTCATTTGCAACTCTATTCAAACATTTCTTCTACTTGAAGACTTTAGGTTTTTTCTCAGCTGCTAGGTTCTTGCCCCTCAAATTATACTTTACATATATTTTATACATATTTATATATCTGTATCTTGTCTTCACATAAGGTGAGATACTTGAGTGAAAGGATTCTTTGAATTTTGTTTTTGTATGCCCAGTCCCCATAACAAAGAAGATACTTTATAAATGCTTGTTGATTGAGTATATTTTCTTCAAACAAAATGGCTTTATCTCACTCTTTGCAAAGAAACATCAATAGGAGAGTATATTTGATTTTATTCTTACCTTATCAGGATGGAGCTCAATAGAGATTGGGCACTTCACCTGTCCTGCCATACAAGTTGTTGTTCCTGATACAGACAATAGTATGTAACGTAAGTCTACTCCTGCTCTCTCAAGTACAACAGCTGTTTTGTTAAATGTGACTCGCCAAAAGATTTTAACATCTTCAAAAACCCTGTAGACAAAGTCAAACCATTTATATTACATTAAATCAAAATGCAAAATCGGATGCCTCATTTTCAGTCTCAAAATATACCACTATATTGCTCATAAGACCAATATAATAATAGCTGAAAGCAAATTATAATTGTATATTATGCCAATATATATCCATAATTACAATTTACATAGAATACATATGATTTATAAACTGTTTAGCATACTTTATTTTGTGATCCTCATTACTCTGTAAAAATATAGATAAGAAAATCTGAGACTTGGAGACCTTAAGTAATTTGCACAAGATCTTACAGTTAGCAGATAGGAGAACTAGAGTTAGAGCACAAATTTTTGGTTTTCTGTTACACTATGATTTTTTTTCTTTTACGTGTAGAAGCTACCTTCAACACTATCTAGCTCAGTTCTATCATTTTATACATAAGAAACCTAAAACCAAGAGAAAAAATGATCTGCCCAAGGTTACAATGCTATTTAATACAGCTAGATGTAAAATTCAGATAAATAGAAATGCTTTCAAAAGAAAATAAAACAGCTAATTCAATTATATGTTGCTATATTAGATGTATAAATTATATAATATAAATATACTATAATATCTGCTATAAGTTATATATGTGTATACGTATAAACACACATAAATATATATGTATATTTGTATATATGTGTGTATGTGTGTGTGTGTATATATATATATATATATATATATATATATACACACATACATACATACATGCAAGTGGGCAAGAGTGCCTGCATGTATGTAAGACTATTCTGGCCCCCATATTTGAGAAAGCATATGGACAAGCTACAGTTGCTTAGAAAAGGAAACTATAATGATGTAATGATTGTAAAACATTTCATATCAGGGTAAACTGAAAGAAATGGGGATATTCAGTTAGCTAGAATCTATCAAGCATCTGTGATGTTCTAGACACTGTGTACTAAGTACTGAGGATACAAAACAGTTTAAAAAGTCAATTCTTGTTCTCAAGGAGTCACAGTATAATATTCAGGCTTGAGTTGAAATGAAGAAACTGAAATATTCACCATATACTAACTAGTATAAAAATGTAGAGTACAGTGGTATCCTTTGGCCCCAGAGATCAGGAAGAATACTTGGTAGAAGTTTGTTGAGGGACTGATTTCAACTTAATATGAAGATGTATGGGGACATTCAACCTGATATAAGAAAAAATCTAATTATTCTGTTGTTGTTTAGTTATTTGTAGTCACATCTGACTATGACCCCTCTTAAGGTTTTCTTGGCAAAGGTATTGAAGTGGCTTGCTATTTCTTTCTCCAGCTCATTTTATACGTGAGGAAATTGCACGAATAGATTAGGTGTCTTACCCAGGGTGACACAAGTGATCTGAGGCTAAATTTGAACTCAGTCTTAATGACTGTTAAGACCAGTGGTCTATTCACTGAGCTATCTAACTTCCCTCTCTATTAGAATGGTCCAAAAAAAATAATGGGCTATCTCTCAAGGGAATCAATCACTAAGAAAACATTAAGCATGGTTAAGTGTTGATGATGCTGTAGAGTAGGGATGGCAAACTCTATTGACAGAGTTTTAAAGTGTATATTATCTATTTTTAATAGTATTTTTATTATTTTAAGTATATCCCAGTTATATTTTAATTTTGTTTGGGCTGAACAATCCAAGTTATTGTGGGCCCCAAGTAGTATATAGGCTATATGTTCAATACCTCTGCTGTACCAAAAGCTCCTGGTCAGACACTGTTTGGACTCATTGACAAGTGAGATTCCTTCTAATTCTAAGACTCCAGAAATCTATTCCATTAATAGATTGGAATATTTCTCATACAAGAAGCATAATATTTTTCAGAAAAGGAGCATCCATTTTCTATAGCTCATTTTCCCTTAGGGCAGATACTATACTACTACTAATAATAGATCTTTGGTTTGCCTGGGCCTATCAAGGTAATGATCACCTTAATCTTACTTAAAATTTATAAAGTAATCAAAAGATGTTAAATTATGTAAAAGAAAGAGAGCATCTATATGCTGAGGATATTATGAAATTAAATGGTAATCTCTAACATTTTATTTTGTCTGCTGTTCAAAATGTATTAATATCTTAATAGGGAAACAATATGTTATATCCTCAAGATATACATCTTATACCTGTTTGGTTGCCTTATGACAGCAAGGTAGACATTTCTTTTATCAGAGTCTTCATCCAACTCCAGGCCACTTTGTGAATCTTCAGTGAATCCTACAATGCCATTCTGAAGATCATTCCCTGAAAAGTAAATTATATATTGTAATGATACATGTGTATTTAGGAAAAACTTTCAACCCAACACCAATCTGCTCAACACAGGTAATGAAATTAGTGATACAAGGTACAAATTAAATGGAACCCATAATTTTCAGAATTTATTACTCAAAGCAGTTCAAAGTTTCTTCAAAGGATTTCAACTGAAATTAAAATCTAGAAGATCATACAGAAAGAACTCTCATAAAGATAGAATTGATTTTACTTTGTTCTTGCCTTTTGAGCATAGTGTCGGCTTCTAATTGGGTTGATGTGGCAGAGGGCCATAACAAATGGTAAAAATATTAATTTGTGACCAATTAGAACTCATTTTATTCTTTAACATAAACAATATATTTCATTTACATGTCTAAATGTCATCAAACCAGAACTAAAATTGGATAAATGATTAATAATAATTATAATGCAGAAAAATAAACCTATAGACATAAATATGTGTCAGTAGAACAGTCATAATAGCAGATTCTACTAAGGAAGGGAAACTTCCACAAAATTAGATTATTTATACCAAGAAACAATATAGAGTGGACATTGTTGTTGTTTGTCCTTAGTTCTCAAAGAAGACCATGGCATTAGGGAAGTGATGCCATGACAAGCAAATGAATTGGGTTTAAGTGATGGAGGACTGTGCAAAGTCAGCAGCAAGACGTTTTCCTTCCCAACCATCAGGGCCCAATGGCAATATATAGATCAGAAGGAATGATGATGGACCTGAATGAGTGGGAGACCTTGGGCTTTTTAAACAGAACTTATCATTCCCTACCTCAATCCTATTCCTCTTCTGTGCTTCCCTATTCCTCCTAAGAGTATATATGTCACCCAGTCACCAAGGTTTCTAAGTTCAGGTTTTTTTTTTCCTAACTCTTGCTACCCATCCCACCCAAAGTTTATAAAGTCCATTGATTCTACATTCCCAACACATCTTCCTTCCCGTTTTTCTTCTTTCCCCCATTCCATCTCTCCTACATTGCTGTAATAAATATCCTTCTTTCAATGGATCTCCCTAACTCAATTCTTATTCTTCTGCAATCCTGCCTTTGCATCACTGCTAGACTGATCTCCCCAAAGCACCAGTCTGACCATGTCTCACATATGCTCAAAAACCTGTGGTTCTTTACCACACCTATAGTATAACATACAAACGGTTTAGCCAAGCATTCAGAGTCCAAGCTGGGCCCTCTCTATCTTTCTATGCTAACTTTATACTATTTCCCTTCCTCCCTTCTTTATACTAGGCAGACTGGGCTGTTTTCAATTACTTGATCTTATTTTTCCTTTCCCACTATCAATATACAAATATTACTCTATATACTTCTCATGCCTGAACTGTTATTCCCTACATCTCCCCCTACTGCAATCTTCTCTTTTTTAGGGGAACTAGTTCAATTATCCATTATTCCAACAATAAATATATCCCTACCTTTTCCTGGTATAAAAGATTTCTCTTTCCTCTGCTGCTTGGACCTCTCCTGGATTCCCCATTTCTTTCACTCCCCATACCCAATGTTGCCAAGGCCCATTAATTTCACTTTTGCAATATCTTTTGAATACATCTACTTTCTTTCTGACTTTGCCACCCTTTTAGTACAGGCACTCCTTACCTCACACTTGGACTACTACAATAGCCTATTGAGAGGTCCACCTGCTTCAAGTCTCTCCCCAATCCAATCCATCATGAAGTGATTTTCATAAAGCTCAGTTCTAATCATATCATTTTTCTACTCAATAAATCGTCGTGGCTTCCAACTCCATTGCCTCCAGGACCAAACATATAATTTGCTCTTTTTGACATTCAAAGGCCTTTATAACCTAGCCCCCCTCCTCCCTTTCCAGCCTTCTTATACTTTATTTTCTCACACATACTCTGATCCAGTGGTCTTGCCTCTGTGGCTCTGTTTCTGAGCTCTAGGCCTTTTCTAGCTGTCCCCCATACCTGGAATGCCCTTCTCCTCAGATTACTCAATTTCCTTGGCTTCCTTTAAGTCCTAACTAAAATCCCACCTTCTCCAGGAAGCCTTCCCTTCCCCCTCTTAATCTCAGTTTCTTCCCTCTTTTAATTATTACCTATTTATTCTGCATATAGCTCACCTTGTATATATTTGTTTGCATGTTGTCTTCCCCATTAGATAATAAATTTCTTGAAGTCAAGGACTACCTTTGGATTCTTTGTATTACTGGTATTTAGCATACTAGTGCTTAGCTTGGCACATAATAGGAACTGAATAAATGTTAATTGATCAAATAATAGGTTGGGCTTATTGTACTAAAATGTGTAAAGGGTGTTCTGGAGCTAAATTTGACAATTTTGAGAACTGGTTGTTAAATTTTTAAGTGTTAAAATTTAAGTATAAGCAGTTTCACTTTAGAAATAAACAATGGCTACAAACTAAGACTTGATTTGCTCTTTCCTTGATTGTCTTGATTTAAGAAAATGTTAATATGCAGATTAGACTCAAAAGTGTGCATGCATATATATTTTCCTCTTCAAAGAATCTGGTTCTTAAATATTTACTGAAATATCTCTCTATATATTAAATATTTTAGAGTGATAGAGAATTGAGGACTTTTGATTTAATTAGTATAGGAAACCTCCAGATAAATAATTAAATGATACAGACCCTATTAAAATATGCTTTATATATATATATATATATATATGTATATACACACACATATATATCTATATACATACTTACTTAAAGGATATTTTACATTTTACACATATACATATTGTATGCATACGTATCACATATTGTAGTGTATTAGGGCAGAATAGGACAGTGCATTGAGAACCAGCCTTGGTGTTAGAAAGACTGAGGTTTAAGTGTGGCATCTTCCATTTACTAGCTATGTAATCCTAACCAAGTTATTTAAGCTCTTAGTGTCCTGGGTTGCTCTCTATAACTATATAATAAAGTATCAAATTACAAAGGATTTTTTTTATACATGACCATTATTTTGCTGTACAAAAAGAATCAGACTCTGAAATATTGTACAATTAGCTTGTGAAGGAAATCAAAAATGCAGGTGGGCAAAAATATAGGGATTGGGAATTCAATGTAATGGTTTTTAGTCATCGCCCAGAGTTCTTTCTCTGGGCGTAGATGGTTTAGTTCATTACTGCTCCATTGGAAATGATTGGTTGATCTCGTTGCTGAGGATGGCCAGGTCCATCAGAACTGGTCATCATATAGTATTGTTGTTGAAGTATATAATGATCTCCTGGTCCTGCTCATTTCACTCAGCATCCGTTCGTAAATTACAAAGGATTTTTGAAAAAAAGTTTTCTTGACAATAATAACCATTAACTTTACAAAGCATTATTGAGAAAGTGTGTTAGATTTAATTTTCTTTGGAGAATGTCAAGTAGAGGAAATTTTTGCCAGGGTAGCTCATTTTTTTCACCATTATCTATCAAACAACAATGTCAAAAATACCTTTAATAACGACAGTTGCGAAAGCTGCAAATCCAATGTCATCCCTTCCTTTTATAATCTGGGTTCCATCCTGAGGGTTGGTGAGAAAAACATAAAAGAATTCTTGTCCTTCTGGCTCATCATCATCCAAGATTTGAATATATACTTTCTTTTCTCTTTCTCCATCCAGAAATGTAAGAATGAAAGAATGCTCTATAAAATCTTCTCCTTCATTGGCCCATGTAAGGTTAGAAATTCCATAGACATCTTGAAAAGGAAATTCCCCAGTTTTTTTCTGAGCACTTATTCCCCCATAGGTTTGAACAGCTACGCTGACATTCCCAGTCAACCCACTTGTCCTTCGGACGAGAATTTCTACAGTAGCAAGTGTGTCATCCTTCATATCTTCTTCAACATAAATGATGGGTGGTCCAAGACTAAATATGCCTTTAACAGAAACATCAGTTACAGTGACCATATCAGGTCTCTCAGGCACGATTGTTCCATTTGTGAGAGTGACAATACCCGTTGTTTCAGAAACAAAAGTAACAATTTCAGTTGTCTGAGGAATGGAGGTAGTCTTGATGGTTTCAGGGGGAGTGACAACTGTGTGAGATGCAACAACAGCATCAGTAACCTTAGTGAAAACAGTCGTTATTGGAGGGACAGAAGCATTGATCACACTTAGACCATCATTATCCAGTATAGTAATAACTGCAACACTGAAATCTGGATTTAAGCGTGGTTTCCAATTAGCATCAACCTGTTGCAAGCCTTTAATTTCTACAGAAGTCAAATTGACATAAAAAACTTTTGCCATCTCAGGAAGTTGATTATCAATTATAGTGATTTCAAGATCAATACTGGTCTGTAATTTTTTAAATGTTAGTTCTCCATTTTGAACAGGCTGAAAATTTTCCAGAGGTTTTGCACTTCCTGCTGTAGTCTGATAAGTCACTTTAGCAAAGTCACCATGGAAACCAAACAATCTCTGTACATTCAATCTGACCATTTGTGCATCTTCGGATATGATGATATTTCTTGAGATGAGAGAAAACTGAAAGATTCCCATTGGCTCAATTTCAGCCACAGTAAATCCTGGTCTGAAAAGGAAAAACACCCCCCACACCAAAGTTGCATTAGTTATTAAGAAGCAGTAATTCTTCTGAAAAGATTATTTTTCATGTAGATATTTCTTAAAATTGACATGATCTCTTCAGAGCATAAGGACAATATGGCCTTAGTTGAAAGGATAGTTTTAATATGATCCAGCAGGAAGACTGCATTCACATGTACTATTTGAGAATCCTGACATAAATAGGCAAAATGTCCTACACAATACAAAGTTAGCATTATCTCTTCCCTGTTCCTTTGGATTCTATGTTCAGAAGAGACATACAAGCAAATAAGGAACTATAGACACAAATAATATGAAACAATATTCTCTCTGCTTCTCCCCTTGTCTACAAATATGCCTAGTATGCTAAGCATACAAAGTGGGTGGTACAGAAGCTAAGTGCTAGACCTGGAATCAGGAAGATTCATTTGAAAATTAGTAAATAACAAAACTGCCCATTTATGTTTGTTTAACTAAGGCCATGGTCACCTTCCTGGAATGAGAAAAAGAAAAGCAATTAAATTCAATTTTATTTTTTAAAATATATATGTATATATACCCTTTCCATATTTTTTGTTTTTCATCAAAACACAAAGCACTTTGAAAACAATGTACATAATGTAAATGCATTAAAACATAGGTAGTGCAACTCATTATAGATAGTAATGAAACAATTTTGGTAATTCTGATTTCCTTATAAGATATCAGAAAGAATGAACTTCTGATTGTATATTTTTACTTTGTACTATGTAAATATGCATGAATTATGGTCTATAGGTAAATACTGTGAAGAAGTTCATAGCGTCATAGGATTATAAATACACTTTAGAGAAAGAAAAGACCTTAGATTATCCTTGCTCAAATTGATAAAACATTTAGTGTCATTAAAAATTATTAGGATTGTTGGCAGTGAATACTAATATGGTTATATTTCCCTGCCTTTCTAATTTGTGGTAAGCCATGCTTCCAAAGTCTGAATATGTCACAATTCCCTTTAAATGAGTTTCAATGTTCCTTTGATTGTGCTCGTTATCAACTGGACATAATTTAATGTTTTGGTTTCTCTTAGACGTCTTTTTATCTCTATTGTTGTTCAGTCATTTCAGACTCTTTGTGGGTTTTCTTAGCAAAGGTCTGCCATTTCCTGCTCTAGCTTTTTTTTTTTTTTAAGCTGAGGCAAATAGGGTTAAGTGACTTGTCCAGGGTTGTACAGCTAATCTGTGTTTGAAGCCAGTTTTGAACTTAGTTTTTCCTAACTACAGGCCCAGATGCACCACCTAGCTTCCCTACATTCTTCTTAGGTTGTGGCTTATTTGGGAATGGACCAGTTTCCTCATTTCAGCCAGACTATACTTCAAAAGGAATGGGATTTTATGGCACTGTAGGTTTAAACAATTATTAGACTTTAATAGACCAACAGAGTAACCATAGCCCCAAGACAAACAAAAATGCCTGTTCTAGCCTCCCCAAACTTTAGTAAGGTTGGTCATTGGATAACAAATAGCACACACTTTTCAGCTAAATAGAGACTGATAGTCACTTTAATCTAGTCATTTGATAGCAGAGAAGCCAGGGTCACATACATGTTATAATGAAGTATCAAAGGAGGATTTTCATGGAGGTAACATTCATATGCAAGACTTTATTTTAAAAATAAAATTATAAGCCAGCCCAATTAACAAGTTTTAAAATCTAGTTTGGTGCTCAGAGCTGTCAAGGACCCAGAGGTGTCAATATTTTCAAATCAATTTACTGCTACGGCTCACTTCTGATTTCAAAAAATTGTCTCAAGTTGAGAGAAATATTTCAGTCTCCAACTTCTTTTTCTATAAGGAGTTGGCAATCATTCAAAAGTGGGATGCCAAATTGGCAACTGCTAGCCTCTGGTATGCTGAGGATGGGGAGGAAGGTATTATTCCAGGCCAATTCTCTTGCTAGAGAAGGAGCAGGCCAGTGCTGTCTCTGATCACTTGTCAGCTCTCGCAGTGAGGTTGGATATAGCACTTAGTATAGACTCTTAGGACCAGAGGATTGTGAACTTAACAAGTAATAAATAGGACGGTGTGGAAAAGACAACTAGGCTGAATGTTAAAGAAACTCAGGTAATATACCATTTTTAGAATACACTACTTCTGTCTTACATTAAAACTGAGAAACATGTTTCTGAATCAAGAAAAGCTATCCACTAACTTTTTCCATCTTGAAAAAAAAAGATTCAGATGACATATCTGTCATCAGATTTTTTATTTTTCATATGCATTTATAATGAGCTATCAAAGATGCTTATATGTGTGTTAATTATATTTACCTCAGTCGAGCTCCTACAAGTGTACTGCTCTTCACTATGGATAAATGAATAATAAATGCCTCTGGTCTACTAGGTCTTGGAAAAGTAGATAATGAAACTTCCTTACTTTTCTCACTATGAGAAAATGTAAGAATGCCTGGAAAAGAATATGAAAAAGAAAAAAGATCCTTAATTTAAAAAGTCAGTTCTTAATTAAAGTTTGAATTCTTAATAACAGTGTGAAGAGACATATTAAAAACCTATAAAACTGAGAAAGAAGATGCGCCAACCATACAAGAATTAAAGACAACAGATGGACAGCCAAAGTGATACTCTGATATGCTTAAGATATAAAAAACCAAAAAACAAACCAATAAGGAGTCCCTCTAATCCCATTTATAGAGACAGTATGGAGATTTTACGGATTACAAAAACAAGCAAACAAAAAATATAAACAAAAATGAGAAAGAATACTATGTTGAATTTATGAAAGGATTTTTCAGAACCTTTCATTCAAGCAGAGAATAAAAATGCAATATTTACTGTTTTAATTGTCTGTACAAAAAAAGGAGAAAAAAGGACTGCTCATTGTGGCTGAGAACAAAGTGTGGTAACATCTTGTATTTTGGGATACTGGATAAAGTATCACAACAGGAACAATCCAGACCTCTAGATAGAGGAGTGCTGTTAAATGTATAAAAATGAGCTCTCCACTCCCCTCAAAATACACACTTTTAAATGTAATCTTCATTAATAACATTTTTCTCTATAACCTTAAGTCCAATCAACAAAATAACAAATCAAGTTCTGATTTATATCATTTGCCAATTTCCAAGGCATAAATACCAACACTGAAAATTTTACAACCAGTTTTAAAGGCTTTTGGTTGGAAGTAGCTCTAGCCTATCACTAGCTATAAGTAAGGAACTGTTACTTTTTTGTGTATTCTGGGTTCCTTTAGCAGTCTGATATTCTTCCTAGAATAATGTTTTTAAATATATAATATAAAATACACAGGGTTGCCAAGGAAGCCAATTATACTGAAATGCAGTTATCCAAATATTTAAAAAACAAGTTTAAAGAGCTCGGTTTAAAAACCCCTCCTGCAGAGTTTCTAGTCACATGGAGAAACAAATGTGTTTGAGTGGGATGGCAAGTGACGCAGACACATGTAAATAGATGGTTACAATATACCAAGTAAGGAAATTAAAAATAACATTTTTTAAAAAACATATATATATATATATATATATATATATATATATATCTGTCTATATACACAATGAGGAACTATAGCAGTTTACAATGAATTCAGATCCAAATATACTTGTCTCATTTTTTTTCAATTAAAAGGAGAGCACAGTTTCTTATTAATTTCCTTTTATTTCCCTAAAGTCAATAGGAGAGAGAGAGAGAGAGAGAGTGACGTGAATTATTCATGGCAAAATGGCAACTCTCAGAGGGAAGCCCTTTTATGGGCAGGTAAAGAGAGAGTAGTGCTTTCAGTGGGAATTGTTACTGGCTATGTTCCTTTCCCCATTGAGCACCCCAGAAAGTTGAGAAGACCAGTGGTTGAGAAGAAAAGTAGTAGGGTATACAAGATCTGAGAAGTAATGCTTTCAATACCTTACAATTCAGGTGAAGAATGCCTGAAGAAAAAGATTAGATTTTTTAAAAACCTTTTTCAAAGGTTTCATTTTTTTTCCTAGCAGGTACACATAAATAAATTGGTAGTGATTTTGATAATTACAACCTCATGTTTAAGCACAGTAATATGTATATAAAAAAAAAAATCTATATGGCCTAGTGCAAGAGCTCTTAACAGCTTTCTAATTGGTATTGACTTGAGAGGGAGAGATATCAAAGTCTGGGATAACAATTAGGAGGCTATTAGAATAATCAAGGCCAGGAAGGTAATAGAATCTTGAACTGGATTGGTAGTGGTATGAATGGGGGAAAATGTTACATAACAGAGATATAATTACTTGGAGATAAAATCAACAGGTCTTGGAAACTGACTAAATATTGGGGATAGAGGATGACAGGAAAGAATCAAGTATAATTATACAATTATGAGCCTGAATGACTAGCTGGATATCATAAAAAGACATAGAATGGAGTGATAATAGGAAACAAAGAATTTGCAGATTTTATACAGAAAGAATGAGTAAACAAAAGGTTCTTTCTTGCCTAGCTTCCAGCTACAATAATGCCAGCTTTCTGATTAGAATTATCAATGTCTGCTCAATCCAGGTAGTTATCATGACTTGGTAACTGGCCAGATAAAGATCTTTATCTGTAACTGCCTAAAGACTTAACAAGTTGCATACTACCCAGTTAAGAGAGGCAACCAGTGGCTCAGTGAAGAGAACACTTGGCCTGGAATCAGGAAAAATTGAATTCAAATCCAATCTTATCCGTTCCCTAGTTGGGTGACCCCGGTGTAGTCACAGAACCTCTGCCTGATAAAATGGATGTGCTGGAGAAGGAAATAGCAAACCATTTCAATACCTTTGCCAAGGAAAACTCCAAATGGGGTGCATTTCAGTCACTAAGAGCAAATAGTGACTGAACAACACTCCCCTAATCAGATTTTTTGAAACTTCTCTCTGGATGCACTCAGTGATGTCAGATTTCCCTACTGGCTGCTCTTTCACAGGGATCCTCCATGCTGTAACTTGAGTTTCTCACCATTCATTAAAGTGCTGTTTGTATTATGGCTTATTTTCTTGCTGCCCTGATGCTCCTATGATTTGAACCAAGCACCTCCATAAGCAATGGGATTCAGATGAGGAGGAAAGAGAGGAATAAAAGACTTCACTATGAACTGCTGAGATACTGCCAAGACTTTATCAGATAGAGATATTCAGCAGGCAGTAAAAAGTCATAAGATTTAAATTACGGAGACAGATTCAGAATGATAAAGCAGGTTGAAGGAAAACTAGGAGAAAGGGAAGTATCAGGGAGATTAAGGGAGGGAAGAGTATCCAGATGGAATTAGGTTGGTGGTCCAGTGGATACAGCACTGGGCCTATACTCAGGAAGACCCAAATTCAAATAAAGCCTTGAGACTTATTAGCTATGTCATTCTGCACAAGTCACTTGAACTCTATTTACCTGTTTCCTCATCTATAAAATGGAAATAATAATCACATTTAACTTCCAGGGTTGTTGAGAAAATCAAATGTGATTTTAATTGTAAAGCTCTTAGGACTGTGCCTAGTATATAATAAGTGCTATATAAATGTCAACTAAGGGAAGACCAGTTAAGAAATCATTAGTAATTATGAAATCATTGGAAATTTCAGTAAAATGGTAGAATAAGAAACCAAAAAATGAGTGCATTTTGAAGAAGTGAAGTATCACTGATGAGGAAAGACAACTTTGTGGAACCCTGGTAGGGAAAAAAAGAAGAGATATATCTAGAGAGCATAGCAAGATTAAATGAAGGTCTTGTATTGTCCTGTTAATGATAGTTGAAACAAGAGAACATCACAAAAGAAACTAGCAGATATGGATAAATAGGAAAAAAAATAGTTGATTAGCATGATTACTGGAGAAGGCTTCTAGAAGACAGACCTAAGAACACAAGTGGAGGAACAACCTATGGAAAAGAGGAAGGAGACCCTACCTCAAAGATTGTACCAAAGAAGAGAAAATAGAAAACTATTTAGAGTGATTCTGAGGTAGGGAATAGGGGAGGAGAGCAAATTGAATATGGATAGCCTTGATTTTCTCAGTGAAATGGTTTTTAAAAAAAGCACAACTGCTGAAAGAATGGTAGTAGGGTTACTGGAGATTAGGGGAAAAAAGAAGATTTGGAACATCTTTTAAAGTGATCATGATTAGTATCTAGGTAGAATGGGCCTGAATCACAGCAAGACAAATGGCCAAACAATTTTTAGAATAGTAGGGACCAAATATGATAACATATAAGAAAAGATCATATGTAACGACAAGTTGGATTTTATCAGGAATACAAGGTTGGAGCAACGTAAGGAAGACTACAACTATAGTAAATTATATAATTTTTAAAACCACATAACATATGAATAAATGCTGAAGTCTTTTGGCAAAAATCTAAAATTTGTTTTTGTTAAAAAATGCTGTAGAGCATAGGAATAAATAGACCATTCCTTAATATAATAAATTATACCAAGAGCAAACATAAGTAATGGAGAAAAATTGGAGCCTTTTCCAATAAGAAAGCAAGGATGCTGTTTATTATCACCTCTATTTACCACAGATTTAAAAATACCAGCTAGAATAATAAGACAACAAAGAGAAATAGAAGAAATAATTATAGACAAAAAGAAATAAAAATTATCACCTTTTTGCAGATAATATAATGGGACATATAGAAATCCCAATAGAGTCAACTAAAAAATTAACTGAAATAATAAATAATAAAATCAGCAAAGTATAAACTAACAACATAATTCAGCACACATGTATTACAAACAAAATCCAAAAGGAAGATCAAGAAAAAAACTTTTAACCAAAATAATAATTTAGATGTTATAAAATATTTGGGATTTTTACTATTAATATACATCCAATAACTATTTGAATCCAATTGCAAATTAATAATTGGAGAAAGATAACCTATGCTAAATAACTGGAAAATAAATTTGCATTAAGCAGTCTGATGTACTTCTGACACCACATCAGAATGTAACCCTATAATAGACCCTTAAAATTCAGTCAAAACCTAAAGCTTGAATATTTTAAAATTACACTTACCAAATCTTGGTTTAATGTCACCTATGTCAACAAATTCAGGAATTTCTAAATTGGAGGGATAACCAGAGCTCCAGGTAACAGTAACAGAACCATATGTACCTCTCCTGGATATAACAGCTAAACTTGTGCCACTGTTGATGTTGGTAAGTTGAAAGGCAGTAGATTCAAATCCAACCTCAAGTAGAAAGGGAAAAAAAGATGAATATATCATAGCTTTACAAATGGGAATTGCTAAGTATTTCCTAAAAAGAAAAAAAAAAGGTTGCATGGTAGGTGGTTTATTTTACTTAATTCCAGATTTCTAAAATAGAAAATTAATATAATAATTAATATAAATTTATTATTAAATAAATATAATTAACATAATAATAGAAATCATTAATACAATTATTATCTCCTCCAACTAATGTGTATAAATATAATACAAAATGTAGGACTGAACAAATAGTGACATTCTAACAAAGCAGACTGAAGAGTTAACTAGGACAAAGATAATATATAAAATCAAAGAATACCAGTATGATATAAGACATCAATTCTTCCATTTCAACATAGAAGTCATGAGTAATTGTTTACTTTCTTTTTTAAAAAATATTTTATTTTTTCAAATACATGCAAAGATAGTTTTCAACATTCACCTTTGCAAAACTGTTTTCGAAATTTTTTTCTTCCCTCGTCCCTCCTTCCCCCTCCCCAAGACAGCAAGCAATCTGATAAAAGTTAAACATGTGCAGTTCTTCTAAACATAGTGCCATATCCATCATGCTGTGCAAGAAAAATCAGATCAAAAGGGAAAAAAAGCAGAAAGAAAAAAACAATGAGTAAACAAACAACAAAAAGCTGAAAATATGCTCTAATATACAGTCAGTCTCTATACTTTTCTCTTTGGATGTGGATGGCACTTTCTATCACAAGTCTATTGTAATAGTCTTGAATTATCTCTTTGTTGAAAAGAACCTAATCTATTACAACTGATCATCACATAATCTTGTTGTTATTGTTTATAATGTTCTGATTCTGCTCATTTCACTCAGTATCAGTTCATGTAAGTCTTTCCAGGCTTTTCTGAAATTAGCCTGCTCATCATTTCTTATAGAAAAATATTCCATAACATTCATATGCCATAACTTATTCAGCCATTCCCCAAATGATAGGCATCCACTCAAGTGCCAGTTCCTTGTAAAAAAAAAAAAAAAGACTGCTAAAAACATTTTTGCACATGTGGGTCCTCTTTGGGATACAGACCCAGTAGGGATGCTGTTGTAACAAAGGATATGCACAGTTTGATAGACCTTTGGGCAAAATTTCAAATTGCTCTGCAGAATGGCAACCTCCTTTTTTAACACACACACACACACACACACACACACACACAAACTTATACTAACTAAACTTGAACTTCGCTTAAATTTAAGGGCAAATTTTGTATGTATACATTTTGAAGTAATTTTGTAAATAAACAAAGTTTCCTTATATGCAAAGTAAAAGGACTGGACAACATGATTTCTAAGATCTTTTTCAACTTTAAAATTTATACATTCATTTATTTAACATTTATTAAGCATCTATTCCATGTCAAGCACTAGGCTAGATGCTGGGAATGTTAAAAAATAAAAATAAAAACAACAATAAAAAGTTGTTTACATTTCAGTGTGGAGATGAGGGGGGGGGGAACAAAATGTCTGAAGAAAAATACAAAATAGATACACTGTAATGTCCAGTAAGGAGGGTACTAGCAGCTATATTATTCAGGATAGGTTCCATCTAGGAAGTGACATTCTGAAGGAAAATAGGGAGCTACAAAGCAGAGGTGGAAAAGGAGTGAATTTCAGGCAGGATCTTTGAAAAGGCAAGGATACATAAAATCGTATGTCATGTATTAGGAACTTCAATAATTTTAAAAAATCTGTTTGACTGGAAATAGTGTGCTTGAAAGAGAGAAATGCTCAATAAGTCTAGAAAAGTAAAAGGCTTTAAAAGTCAAACATACGAGTTTGTTTTTTAGCCCTGACCTTCCTGGACAGGGAAATCACATGATCAGATCAGTGCTTTAGAAATATCAATTTTGCAAGATGTAGACGAAAGAAGAGTGGATGTAAGGAGAATGAAGAGACTAAGGTAATTCTCCTGAGAAGAAGTGATGAAAGCTTGATATAGGGTGGTAACCCCAACACTAGAGAGGAGTGCAAGGAGAGTGCTACTGAGGAAGTAAAGTGGATGGGACATGAAAGGTGACCTAAGATGCCTCTGAGACTGTAAACCTGTGTGATTCCATGATCCATGATCCTCTTATGTATCTTCTTTTCAAAGAGATCAGAATGCATCAAAGATTTCCCTGGGGTACATAGATATTTATCCTGTAAAAGTGAAATCTACATCCTGATCAAAACAAGCCCAATGATACCACCTGGAGATACCCAAAGAAGGCAACAACAGAGGCTGTGATTCAGTTTCTGTAAAATTACAAGTTATATAAAATGGTTATTAATGATCTAGGCCATGTATCTTTTTATGGACTAGATGCATGATTTCATTGGCATGTGTCACTCCTCATTAGGAAACTCCTTCAACTAATGCAGATCAGCACTTGCCTAAACTTTATAATTTTAAGAAGGCTGCCTCAGGTACTGAAATATCTGGGTCAGAGATACCTGGGTTCAAATGCTGTCTCAGACATTTATTAGCTGTATAGCCCCGAGCATATGACTTTATTTCTGTCTCCAATTCCTATTCTATAAAATGGTGACATAATGACACCTGCCTCACAGAGTTGTTATAAGAATAAAATGATATGACAATCAAAAAATGTTTTATGAACCTTAAAATGCTATAAAGATGCTATTATTACTATTCATTGTTTTTGTTACAGAAAAGTTAAATGATTTATCCAGGGTCACACAATGAAAGGTATAAGAGGCAAGACTTGAACTGAGAACTTTCCAATTTTGAGGCTTTTTAATCCACTCTACCATGATGACTGTAAGGCAGATATATACCTTCTATATCAATGCTGTCCCCCTCTCCTAATTCAGTATAATAAGAGGTAAAAGAAAAGGAAAGATTCTTATAATGCAACCAGCATGTCAGTAAGTATTTATTAAGTGCCTATTATGTGCCAGGCACTGTGCTAAGCAACATGAATACAAAGAAAAATAGAACACAGCATCTGCTCCCAGTCAAACACACATCATGAAGTCGCAAATGGGGAAAAGCCCGTACTGGGCTCTCCAACATAAGCAGGCTGGCACTCCACAACAGTCAAAAGCTTTGCTCCACTTCAGCCAGTTATCACTTCACATTGTGCTCCCTGCTCCACAACTCTGGAGATAATGGGCTTAATGAAAAGAACCTGGCATGCTTGTACACAGACACACAGAGACAGTCCCCAAGCACTGGCATATAAATGTGCCTGATGACTCATTCCCTGACGTGTACCTGGCAGGAGGTCTTATACATAGGTACCTGACAATGCCATGGGGCAATGAGTGGGCTGAGCTGAGAATTTGGGCCATCCCAGAGAGAGGGATTAGGCTTGGTGAAATATTCTTACATTGTGGTAGTTAAAATAAAGGCACTGGGAGCATTCGAAGTATGACAATGTCATTTGATATGAAAAAAATTATTTTTCTCTTTGATACTGATAGGTCAAAAGTACTATTGTCTCTTAGACCAATGGGGAGAAAATTATTTTTCCATTACTTCCTACTTCTCTCTTCAAGCTAGTTGGTCCAAAACTGGGATGGCAAAGTAGTCCTTGTCCATTACAAAATGGACAAGGCAAGAAGGTGATTCCCACTGAGGATGGTATCACATGGTTTTGGTAAAGTAAAAAAAAGAGAGTATGTAAGTGCTCTCAGTTTTCTCAGCAAAATAAGAGGCAAAGTCCTGAGTTGAGAGAATGAAAGAGGAAGATGTGATGAGAATTTTAAGGAGAGAAAAAAAAGATATTTAGAACAATGAAGTAAAATTATTATTTGAGAAGTTAAAATATCAGTATTATATTCTGCAAGTTTTTATTATCTCATTTATTCAAACAGCTTCTAGCTTATCTCTAAAAGATCTATCATTTCTATTTAAAGCTATAGGTAAAAATCTATTTAAATATAATTTATTCAAAGATGTCTATATTGTACTTTAAAGGTATATGGATTTAAAAGGAATATGCAGAAGAAGAAATTTAGTCAGTGCAGAAGACAGAGTGCCAGGCCTGAAGTCAAGAAAACCTGAGTTCAAATATGGCATCAGACACTAGCTGTGTGACCCTGGGCAAGTCCTTGGAAGTCTTTTTGCTCAATTTCCTCATCTAAAAAATGAGAATAAATAATAGTATCTACACCCCAAGGTTATTGTTTGGATCAAATAAGATAATAATTGTATAGTTCTTAGTACAGAGCTTAGCACATAGTAAACACTACACACATATATGTTGATAATTATCATAATTACTACTACTAACATATCTGTAAGTTCTACAAGTCTTTTTTCATACAAAGCTAGATCATTTCAATAAATACATAGATACTGAAACATCACACATACACAAAAAGATTATATATGTATATATATAATATCTTTGTGTGTATATATAACACAAATATACATATATGCATTTGTAAATAAACACCTACACAAACATATTTTAAATTAAATAAACACACCTCTTCCTAGGAACACGGGTTCAGATTTAAAGAAAAAAGTTCTACAGTGCCCCCTTGTGGTTTCTTTGGCACTCAAATCTAGTTAGTTCCATTACCTCAGAATTGGCAGCTTCTTCAGGGACAGAGATAAGAGTTGACTTTGCTTCTTCTAGTATTTTTGGCATTCCATAGAACTGTCCACCAACATGGATGACGTTTAACAGTTCCAGAGTGAAATTCAAGCCCAAGAATAGAAACACCTTAAAAAAAATTTTGTTGAAAAAGTTTTGTTTTTTTTTTTAATTTTCTCCATTAGTTTCATTATCAGGCTCTGTACTAAAAAAAAATACTACTACTGAACAGCTATTTCTTTTCTATTTTTCTGGTTTTGTCTGAGTTATAGAGCACCAGAGCCTCTGAAAACTTGAACCTGAAGATCACCTCTGGGTCAATGAAAAGTTACATAGTATACATGATTAGGTTGTAAAACATTACAAATGAGGACAAAAACTAAAAATTTCATCAGAGAAACGTGATCAAAAAGACATACATAAGGATACATAGGGGAATGAAAGAATGGACAAACTTATCAACTCCCTTTTTATCCTTTAGACCAATGCTTTCAAACTCAAATAGAAACCAGATTTTTACAAAACCACAAATTACCATTATTTATGCAGTAATGTATTTTAATTTATTTTGTTAAGCATTTCCCAACTACATTTTAGTCAGGAGTAAATAGCCCTTTAGCTGGGAGTTTCATATCTTTTCTCTATATATATATCAAAAATATTCAAAGAATGAAGTTAAATACTACTCTGTAATAGGCTTTACCAGACTACTAAAAGAGTCTAAAGTATATTAAAAAAAAGTTAAGAATCCCTTTTTTATACCCTTCTATCATTTCTTAATGACTTGACAGTATATCCAACTTCCATTCCTTCCCCTCAAAAATAACTAGATAATCACAATCAATTTCTTTTCCCTTTTCAAAAAAAAATGTACCTTTTCCTATTTAGCCTGCCTTTTTCTTCATTCTTCACCTTTTTTTCCTTCAGTCCAATTTTTTATTTTCCAAATTTCTCTTCACAAATTTCATTCTCTGATCAGATGATCACTAATCCAAAGTTCTCCAAATAACCTTCACTATTTCCTTTTCCCTTCTATTCAGTTTATCATACTCTATTCCTTTTCCAACTCCATGTCCCATCACTTTCTCTCAGAAGACCTACCCCCTCTTTTTACTGATGAGAAAACAAAAATCCAGAAAAACTGATTATCCCAAAGTCATAAAGGCAATGCCTGAAAGAGCAGAGCTGGGGTTCAACCCTACTTTTTCTGACTTCTGACTTCATACTTTCCACTATACCATATTGCACCAGATTCTCTAAGCTCTTTCCTCTACCTCTGTGACTATAACTCTGGAACAATCAGAAATATTTTAAAGGACTGAAAACAAAAGAAGCCAAGATTCTGTAGTAAGGGTTCAATGAAGTACAAACATCATGAGATTCCATGATTTCCCTGTAATTCTGGTACCAAAAAAACATGTACAAAGTTCCCTCCTCAAAACAGAGTTTGAAACCCAGGCAAAGCCCTATTAATCTGTCTTAGCAATGTATCTATCATTGTTTAAAATAGACTTACTTGCTGAAGTAATACATAGAGGCCTTGACAAAAGAAATACAACACAAAAATAGCTCTTCTCAAGAAGGCTAACCACACATTCAAACACACAACAAGGAGTTGTGGATGAAACAATTACCAGAGGATGAGCAGATAAAATGGTTTATTTCATCCAAAATCATACACACAATAAAAAGAAAAAGTTTCTCTAGTAGAGAGAGACTCTAAATTCTAATTGTTCATTGTGTGTGTGTATATATATATATATATATATATATATATATATATATATGTGCTATAAAAGATCAGTGCTGTACCTAACTAGAAAATTATGTAAGAAAGATTAATTTTGTAGCAGTATAAGTAATATTGTGGGGGATTTCATTCCTCTTTTTAAAAAACATATCGCCAAAAATGTGATAGATATTAATGGAAGAGAAAATGTCTATGATACTTCCCAGGGATTCAAAGTAGATGAAGGACAAATAAAACAAACAGTGGGAAACACTCAAGGAAATGTGGAGTACCAACAAAAATGAAACCCTGGACATTCAGTACTTTAGTCTGTTACTTGTTGCCATTATGACTTATCTACATAATTTTTGCATAAGGTTTTCAGGTACAAGTTATATAGAACTGATTAAGAAGAAAAGATGTTTTATTTATTTGTTTTTTTTAAGTGACCAAAATATTGTTACAAAAATATTGTAAGGACTCATATGCATACTTAGTTACAAATAGCTAATTGACCTCTACCTTTAAAAGAAGTTGTTCTGAATTACCTCATTAAAAATGTCAAATTCAATACCAATGAAAAGAAATCTATAGATCTTGCCTGTATAAGAGCATTATTCCATCTGAAAACTGCTGAAAAAATATAGTGTCAGAATTTACCTTTGCAATTAATTAATTTTATGTTGTTTAAATATGTCCCTTTGGAAATTACATAAACCAATCATTAGCTAGGTAAGGAGACAACTTTAGGAATCAAGAATCAGAGTATACTACAAACCTGATTAAATATTGGCACTGTGTCCACTTTATGATTGGTACCATCTTTGATTATCAGATGCCCCTCTGTTCTTTCCATCACAACTGCTTGATCTCGAGAGCTGGGTAATATTCGGTACCCCACAGCTACATCTCCAAATGTTCCAGCAAGCCGAGTTACATTAATTTGGATATATCTACTGAGGCTCTTTTCAACTACTACAGACTGCCAACGGGCATACAAAGCAAACACTCCATGAGGATCATCATTTGCAGGAACAGAGAAGCTTGTGAAGCTTTTTTCCTTATCCATTTCTGCTCCTCCATCCACAGAAATCAGCTGTATTACATAATTCTCATCTATTTCAGGAACATCATCTGGCAGCAGCTGAATATCAAAGCTAGCTTCAGTCTCCCCATCAGCAATCATGAAAAATCCCCTTGTGGCAAGGAAATCACCAGTGATATCAAATTCACTGCTTAGTTCCCAATAAACCTAAAACAAGGACAATAAAAAGGTTTAATCAAAATAATATTAAGCTGAAAAACTTCATTCCCCTACAGTGTGCAGAGAATATTACATATAATAGACTGTGCTTTAAAAAAAGAAAAATCAGATCTTGATCATAAAAGAACAAGACATAATTTCTTTTTTTCCCCTTAATAATTCTGTGGGTTTACATTATTGATTTATCTGGTCACACTGTGGGATATTTTAAAAGGAAGCTAGATTTTGCCACCACAGTTATTGCTCCTGGTTGTAGATTTTTTGCTGTAGACTTGCTGACTGTGAGGCAAATGATACCATTTATAAGCCTCTATCTCCTAATCTTTGAAATAGGATAACAGAGCATTTTACTTCCTTCACAAAGCTGTTATAGATCATGAGCTTTCTCACAAGGTATTTTATAAGTATAAAATATTATCATGAACATATTTTGCCAATCAATTAACATTTATTTGTTTTATATTGACTATGAATGAGACATTGTGCTATTGCTGGGGATAGAAAAAACAGGCAAAAAAACCCAGGCCTTTGTCTTTAAGAAGCTCACATTTTAATGGGGGAGACAATAGTTTTGACTTTAATAGTTTGACTGTGCCATAAACCATATAAATTATTCTGATGGCTACTATCTATATGACATTTGGCCGTCAAATCACTTACATTCTCTGTGCCACAATTTGCTCTGTAAAAAGATGGCTGTGGAAAGATTTTTTTAAAAAAAGATGGTATTGGACTAGAACAATTCTGAGGTCCCTTGAAGGTCTTATTCTATCACAGACCCATCCTCTCACTTTAATAGTTCCTTGTTGGTGCTAAGCCATTTTTGGCTCCAGCTAAGAAAGATACTTCCTTTGCACAGAGTTCAATATGTGACTGGGAAAAAGACAGAAATGTGTGAATTTAAGAGAGAATATTATTTTTTAAAAATACATTTTGTTCTTTTGATTTACAGAAACACCACCAGTCAGCAAACAGCACCATAACAAATCCTCATCTGCCTCTCCCCAGAAGATCTAAAATTGCATAATCAAATGGTCTCCCAGTGCTGAAAAAGAAATCTCTTTGAAGAATGTTACATATGGTAATCAAGTAGCTTCAGAATATTTCAAGTATATTTTTTAAAGAATCAGAAATGTGGGGGGAACAGAATTGAGAAATGTACTAAATGTACTAAACTTCAGTTCACTAAATTGAACCCAATTGAAGTGGCTTATTTCAGCCACTTCAGTTACATTGAAAAATGGGATATTGTACATTTAATAAATATAACTCATTCTTTTACTAAGATGCTTAATGGAAGTGTTATTTTATTTAGCAAAACTCAACAAGAGAGTAACGATACCGTAATATTCCCTGTAACTCCCTGGACTCGCTTGACAAAAAATGTAATACTAAGTGGTCCTTCCAAAGTTGATGGTTCTATATAATTCTTCTTGGATAAAGATTCAGGAGCAAATTGAACAATTCCATTTGGATCACCAAACTTTTGTATCTAGAAAATATCAAACAAAACAAGAGTAGATTTGTACAATTTACATAATAATCACAGTAGTGAAACAGTATCAACAAGTAAGAGAAGTCACCATTGATTCATTCAAAATCTACCTCAGGAAAGAGATGGTGAGAGGATAAGGAAAAAAGCATGAGGAAAACACAGTGGCTAATTAACATACTGTTCAAAGGGCCTCCAAACATCTTTGTTATATTGTCTGTCTCAGGCAACAGGCAGGCCTTATAGTCCATAGATAATAAGGCTAAAAATCTAAGATTCCATGATTTATAATCAAGATGCCTAACTTGACTTCTCTATATGGCATATTTATCCCTCCAGACAGACCATCTGCTTTAAAATTCAACTATAACTCTACCACTTCTCATGACAAGAGAGAAGCAAAGCCCTTTAATACCAAGAAGTAGCTTCTAAACTTGAAGGTCATAGAATATTTCCATATAATTTTTCACCGTTAGAAACCTATCTCCCACATCCTCTAATGAATATCACAACAGATAAACTTAATACATGTTAAATGGTTCACACTAGAAATACCAATTGTTTTTCCAAATAAGTAACTTATGATTGTTTTATAAAGATGAAGAAAAATTGGTCTTGGACCATATCTCTAGCTCAGAAAGTTAAGAATGTAATAATAAAGTGTTAATAGTGTGTTAAACTAAGTATGATGAAAGAGATCTGCCTGACCCAGTAATACTTTTATGAATGCCACAAATTTCTTAACTGAATTAGAAAGGAAGTCTGAGGAAACATGGGCCCTGACCCAGAAGTCTTTAAATTGCTGTAACTACTAGCCCTGGAGTCATTTGGTATTGATTATACATTTGAATCAGTCTAAGCTGGAAGCATATTTGTGTGTGACACCCCAGAGCTATACCAAAGAATAACAGTAGGAGATAAAACTTTTTTCCCCCTTCACCCTCTCCTTTATTTATTCCCCAATTTCATTGCAAGGTTAGTGGTCTAGAAGAAAACATCTCTATCAAGGTGCAGACACAAACTCTCTAGGATCCCATCGACAGAGAGAGACAGTCAATTGAAAATTTCCACTAGCATGATTCCTAGCAACAGTGAGAAAAGCTGCCTGTGGATAAAAGCCAACTTGCCCTAGTCAATAAGCATCAAGAAACAAAGAAGTGCAGACTTAGAGAGCTCTGGTGAGCAATTATCCCAATAAAGACCCCCTGGGGTCTGGGGAAAGATCAGCAAGAAGGTTCAAGGAGGAGAGAAAGAATCATCAAGTCATGCAGTATCAGACATATGAATTGTTTTACCCTCGGGCTATCCTCAAAACCTGTGGCAATAGCAGCCTTTATCCTTTGGGCACCTGCCCTTAAATACAAGTGCAATTTGAGGAAGTAGATAAGGTATAGTATTTATGGGCATTAATTATGGAAATAGATTAACCAAAATTTCAGGAATATTTAATAATAGTTCCTCTCAAATACTAAATGAATACAATTTAATTCAATAAGTACTAGATTTAATTCAAAATGTATCCAAGTTAATTCCATTTATTGAATATTTCCAATATAAAAGGTATGTGCTAAGCACAGAGTACACACACAAAGATAAATTAAGATATGGTACTTCAGATACCATATTTTCTAGAAGCTTTTAAAAGCTATATTCAATGGCACTATATTCAGTGTCTGATCTAACATGAATTACTCGCCAGATTCTACCCAACGCAATGATTAACAATGTCAATTTAAAAAAATCTTGTCACAAACTTATCTTTTCAGTTGTACAATATTTCACTAATTTTTCTCCTAAACCCCACTTCAGCATGGTGCAGTTAAAAGTGTGCTTGATTGTAAAGAGGATCTAGCTCTCTTCCTTACTGATTACCTGGGTAAATATGTTATCTCTTAAAATGAGGAAGTTAAACAAGCAAACAATCTATCTATAGCCCCATGAAACCAGAATTTTATAGAAGAAACCACAAAAGATAGACAAACTTACTACTAGGGAGATACTTCTAGCCTTTTGGTCTAATTCAGCTTCCCCTTTCACAATGTAAAGCTTGACAATGAAGATTTCTTGGATTTCAATGTCTTCATGGGGCAAGATGGTCAAAGTTATGGTTCTCAATCCACCTTCTCCATCACCAAAAGAGAAGGATCCACTCACAGGTTCACCAATATCACTGTTCAGTGGTGATAGAACTTCCTGTGAATTAGGTCCTAATATGTCCCAATCAATCTGCAGAATTATAAAATTACAAGTTAATAAAAAGGCAATGGAAACTTCTGTAGTGGCAATGGTTCAAAGCATATTAATATCAACAACTCAGACACAAGAAATAGCAGAGGAACTCAAAGCAAGGGACAACTGAGAGCAGAATCATGCAGGGAAATTAAGAAGCAAATGAATGGAGAAATGAACAGTATATTGGTACCTCACAAAAAGTTACGAAAAGATTTCAAGTGAATTGTATAGTTATTCTAAAATAGGTTTAAGGGGAAATATGGACAGAAATCAAACCAAAAGGTGTAAAGAGGTTGTTATCTATACCTAAAGTCTTTCTGAGTATCAAAATAATCTTTCAGATTTGTTCACTGAGCTGTCAGTTTGCCAGTCAATCTATAGTCGTGTACTAGCCCAAATGCTTACCTCCCTTCTCTCTTTAGGTTAAATATTACAAGTTAATAGAAGACTACTCTGAAGTCCTAGGTTCAGGAATATTTAATAATAGTTCCTCTCAAATACTAAATGAATACAATTTATTTCAATAAGTACTAGATTTCTAATATAATATAATTATATTATAGATATATAGATTATAATCTATAGATTATAGAATAGATAATTCTGTCCATACTTTATCAATGTCATTTAGCATCTTTTTCAAATCTTATCTCATTTCCTATGACTGAGATCAGAGAGAAAATCTATTGTCTCTGAAGATGGAATGAGTGTAGTGATCCAAGATGGTTTAGGAGAGACACCCTTGATTTTTCCATTAATACCAAAAATCTATTCCCCCATTCCCTGATTAAAGCAATTGTCAGATCAAAGGATAAAAGATATCTTTATGTAATTCAAAGAAATTGAAATATATTTTGAATTCACCTGTGATAAAGGGAAAAAAAGAAAAATTCTTAGAGGGATTAGTTTAAAAGGGATTAAATGGGTTTAGAAAGTATTTCTCCTAGATATGCAAAAAATTGACATCATTGTTCTGTGTGAATCAAACTGCTAGTTAAAATTTGATTCTGTTTTATTTTACAGAGAAATTTTAGACAATATTGGACAACTATAAATGTGATTGGAAATGTCTTGCACATGAGAGATTTCTCAAAGGCAGTTTACATTTCTATTCCTTTGAATTTTCTAAGTAGAGACACTTAAAAGTAGAATAATTTAAATAATAAATCTATCTTTTTTTGTGCATAATCCACAGAGTACTGATTTTCCCCTCTATCTATTTTGAAATAGGAACAGATATTAACTTAAGAATGGTATGCTAAGAAATTTCTATTTTTTAATTTTAAAATAATAATTTATATTTTTGTCTAAAACACCAATGAAAATTGCTCACATAAATCATATAATCAAAAAATGTTCATTGTCTACTTTTAAAACATTTTTAAAGTATTAAAAATGTTAATTAAAGTCTTTCATAACTAAATATATACTTGAATAAAACATAAAACTGATTATTTTTCTTGTGTTTATATATCAAAAATCTCGATTAATATTTATAAAAAATACTATAGCATAATGGATAAAGATTGGCCAAGGAGGTAAAAAGACATTTATTCAAAACCTGCCTCCAACAAATGTAGGCTGTGTGATACTGGCTGAGTTATACTTGATCTTGTTATCATCCAAAGTATTAGGTCTCTGTGATAATGATTTCTGAAACTCCTTTAGCTGATCCGAATCCATTATCATTCCGCCCCTCTCTCTCTCTGTGCCTTGAAACCCCTAATCCTGTTCTTCATTATTCCCATGAGCTCTAATTCTTCTGCTCCTCAGTTCTTTCCCAGATCACTGCCATTTCTCTAGCTCCATTTCCTTCCTTTCCTATCCTGACCCTTTGATGAACCAATTCAATTCTACACTGTACTCTTCTTCTGTGTTCCTTTCCCCCTTATCCTATTAAAAATTTTGTCCTGTCAAGCATTGGCTTTTAATTATACCCAACATCCAAAGCCTTCATCCCTCTTCACATGAGGATATAAGCAAATTGGACAAAGTAATGAAATTGGACTGAGTCAAATACAAAAATTATAAGTTCAACTTGGTCCTCAATGGAGAAAGGAAATTCTTTTATATCTCTCTAATTGATTCACTATCATATTCATCATAGTGGCTTTTCCAAATATTTTCATCCTTCCTCAAACCTCTCATGGTTCCCTCTACACCAACATTCTCAGCTGATGATCTTACATTTCTCTGAAAAAATCGAGTTTATTCAAAGAGCTCCTTTATCTCCTTTCCTCAAATATCAGACTCCTTTCATCATTATCTCCTCCTTTATTTACCTCCTATGAAGAAAGGTGACCTACTCCTTGCCATAGCAAACATCTGACATGTACAAGTGATTCCATTCTCTAGTTTTCTGGGCCTTATCATTCGTAATATCTTATCAATTTTTAATCTGTACCTGTTTACTGGATGCTTCCCTACAGTCTACAAACATACCTTTATCTCCTTCATTTTTACAAAATCTTCACTTAATCTGTTTATCCTCAGCAGCTATCATCCTACATCTATTCCTCCTTTCATGGCTTTACTTGTTGAGAAGGGTGTCTATAATAAGTACTTCTACTTCCTTGCCTCTCCCTTTTTTTTCCTGAACTCTGGAGTTTGGTTATATTCAACTGAAACAGTTTTCTCCAAAGTTACTAATGATCTCTTAATTACAAATTTAATGAATTTTTTCTCAATTCTCAACCTTTAAAAAAATCTTTTTGTAGCTTTTGACACTGTCGATCATTCTTTTCTCACTGATACTCTAAATACTATAACAACAGCTAGAACTTATATATAAAATATGCAAATTTTATTCTTACAAACAACCTGAAGGTAGGTGCTATTATTATATCCATTTTACAGATAGGGGAATTGAGACTGAGTGGGGTTGAATGGATTGCCTAGGATTATACAGGTAATAAGTGTCTGAGATTAGAGTTGAGCCCAGGTTATTTGGATTACAAGTCCAATGCTATGAACACTATACCAGTACAATCACTATGATACTTCTCTCTAGGTTTATGTGAAAATTTTTTTTCTCCTGCTTCTCCTCCCACATGTATGATCCTTTGCTGGATCTTCATCTAGGTCATGTACACTAATTGTAAATGTCTTCCAAAGCTGTATCCTGGGCCCTCTTCTCTGACTACACTATTTTACTTGGTGATCTCAGCTTTTGCCATGGATTCAATTATCAACTCTATGCAGATGATTCTCATATTTATTTATCCAGTTTAAACTTTTTCCTGAATTCAAGTCCTGAATCCCTAACTGCCTACAAGACATCTTAAGCGGACACCTTAGACTTAGCATATCCCCTCATTCTCCTTCTGTCCCAAACCCTCTACTCTTTCTGACTTCCCTACTGTCAGAAGTACCACCATTCTTCCAGTCATCCAGACTCAAAACCTCAGTTTTGAATCCTTCCTCTCACCCCCTCATATTCTAGTGGTTAAGTCCTTTGTTTTTTACCTTTGTAACATCTCACATTTACATTCCTTCTCTCTTCTGAGACTGGAATCACCTGTAGCAGGTCCTCATTACCTCGTGCCTATATAATTGAAATTGCCTCAAGTTTCTTTCCACTCTGGTCCATCCTCCATTCATCTTGAATTTATTTTCCCAAAGCTTCAAGTCTGACTACATCATCCCCATTCACTAAATCTCAGTACTCCCTAATACTTCTTAATTAAATACAAAATCCTATCCTTACTAGCCTAGTCTCTTTCTAGTCTTCTTATACCTTACTCCCCTCTGCATAACTATGATCCAAAAACTATAGCCTCCTGTGGTTTCTGAAACAAGGCATGTTATCTCCAGAAAGTGAACATTTTCTCTGGATGTTCCCCATGCACACCCTCCCTTCTCAATCTCATTTTCTAGCTTCCTTCCCTCCCTCTATTAGAAGTCTTTCTGTCCCCGCCAACTACCACTGGCTTTCACTTGTTGATTATCTCCAATATATCTCTTACATAGTTTGTTTGCATATTGTTTCTCCCTTTAGACAGAGAGTCCTTTGAGATCAAAGACTAGCTTTTTTTTCTTTCCTCGTATCCCCAATTTTCAGCACAGTGCTTGGTACAAAGAAGGTGCTATTAAATTCTTGTCATTGACTGGACATAAATTCTTGGCTCCCTAGACACTTTCCAAGGGTAATACTGCTAGTCCATATTGGAACACTAAGAGTTCTCTATTCCAATAAAATCACATTTGATTCAAAAAACATAAATACATTATTTATTAGGTAATTAAAGGGCAAGAAATGGAAAATAACATCAAAACACACAACAAATATACTTCATATAGCACAACTTTTAATAATCTACCAAGCTGAGCAGTAATATCGTCTGCATGTTTCTCACCTTTGAATTTATTCTATAAGGCAACCAAATTGTCCTTCCTTCTGAAGATCCTTAAGGAAACATAATATAAAGTGAACTTAGCCTACCAAGGGCTGTTTATGGCAAATAATCCTTGACTTCATTATAACCTGCACAGAGCTAGCTGTCAAAACACTCTAAAATTTAATCTTTTAAGTCACGTTAACAAGTAAGAATCTCCACATGGGCTCTTTTTCTCTCTCCCGCCACCAGATCCCAGTTTTAGAAGGGAAAACGCTACCTTAATTTCTCCTAAGAGTCCTCCAGTTCTCTGAAGCACCAAGGACAAACTCAGGGTGGAATTGGGGTTAGCAACAGTAATTTGGCTTTGGTTGAGAAATCGCACAAGTCCATAGGGTGCATCACTCTGAGCAATAGTGATTCGGCTCACGAGGTGGCGCCCAAGCACTGCTCCTCCAGTAGTTCCCATCAGCAGGATTTCAAACTGCTCCTCAAATTCACTGTATGGCAAGAAGGAGCAATTCTCTGAGTCTAAACATATTAAAATGCTGCTAAAATCCGAATAACTAGTCATTTTCCAAATTGGTCATACATATTCAATGCACAGCACACACACCAAGTAGTAAAAAGAGGGTGCTCATCTAAAAGCAAGAGTTATCAACATCAACATTAATGCCTAGGAATCATTATTAGCGTTTTCCTCCCCTGTTTTAATTGCTTGGTGCATTAAGACAGTGAATTGGAAGGGTTGTTTCCATATTCTGATCAGACTTCTAAAAGTCTGAAAGAAAAAAAAGCACACACACATAGTAATTTCCTCTAATTCTAGGAAAGTGATACATGCAACTCCTATTGCATATTTTTCAACTCATTTTAAGTGACAATTTCATTTTACCAGCATGTAGCAAATTGTTTCTCAGTCAATGGAATGTGTTTTTTGACAATTTTGTTTTAAAACATGGGCCCATTCGACAAACATTCCTCTCTGATTAAGTAGTTGGGGATGGGAGGGAGATATGATAACTATCTTCAAAAAGGATGGTTAGAAGTACAAAGACAAAATTTAGCCTTAAATAATTAGAGCTCTCCGGGAATGAAATGGACCACTTCAAGAGATACTAGGTTCTTGCTCATTTTAAGTCTTTAAACAAAAACTCTTGCAAGAAGCCTATCTGGATCTCACTTAAGGCAAATTCCTTCCCTTCATCGATTATTTACAATTTGTCTTATATAGATCTTGTTTTGTACAGTGCCATTCACATATCTTCTCCACTCAATTGTGAGATTCTTGAGAGCAGGAACTCTTTCTATCCCCAGTGTTTGACACAGTAGGTAACACATAGTAGTCACATAATAAATGATTTCTAGTAACTTGATATTTTGTGAAGGGGATTCTTGTCAGATATTATTTGGATAAGATGGCCACTAACAACTTTTTCAATTCTAAAGTTCAGTGAGTTTCTATGCTAAACATGACACAGGATTCTTACATATTACTGATTAAACATTTCATCATCTAACTAATGAAATCAACTTTATTACCTTTCATCATCATCTATGATAGAGACATTTATAAAACTTAGGTTCTGTCCATGGCTAAAGATGACTGAGTTACCATGAACATTGTAATCCACATCAAGAAGTGCAGAAAAGCTTTGGGAAATAAATTCAGCTGTCACATTTCTGTATGTTCCATGCAGCCTCACTACTGGAATCATGATCATCCCAATGTCCTCTTCCACTACAACAATAATTTAAAGTTAGCAGCAAATATACTTTATCAGAAGCCACCCAAAATGATATCATGATTTTTTTTTTTTTGCAATTAAGGAAGGGAAGGGGAATAATTAACTGAAGTTTTAAATTATTTTAATTTAACTATATCCAACAGAATTTACCTTAAACTTCAGTTATCCAGTACTTTGTCATTATTAATTTGAAGAGAGATCAATGAATAAGAATGGAAGTCATATATCATTTACATTTTTAGTTGAAAAAATATAACCTGACTGAAATAGTGTTTAGCAGTAATTACCAAAGATAGTGATGCTTTCCCATAAAATGTTCAAAAAGTCATATATTAGAAAGATCATTTAGTTACTCTTCATTTTACAGATGAGGAAATCAAAGTCTAGAGAGATTATATGACTGATCTGAGAAAGCAATATTTGAAGTCTATTTCTCTAGCTCCTATGAGAACGCTCTATCCACAATATCACTACTGCCTTCTATAAGCTAATACAAGTGACCTACAGTATCCTGAAGTGATTGTTTAGGAGTTGGGATTATTTTTGTTTTAGTTTGTTTTATTCTACCCTGTGATTTCATGTATATGGAGAGCTAAGTACTTACTATTAAAATGTATAATCTTAAAGAGTTGCTTAGGTCAATAAGAAGGAAATTACTTGCCCAGACTCATAAAAACATAATCATAATATCATAATCAAGAATTGAACCTATGTCATCTGGACTTCAGGGCTTATTCTATATACTATTATTATAATTATTCTCACTAAAATAGTTACTAATGCGGAAATGAAATATTGCTTTGAATGTTTCAAAAAATCATTATGAAGTGAAGCCAATGAAGATTGTTATTTTATTGTCAGTAAGAAAATAAATGAGAGGCAGTCTTTCATCATGGATAAAGACAGCTCTCTGGATTTAAAGTCACATTTCTAACACACACTAGTTGTGTGACCCTGGACAAGTCACTTAACTGCTCAATATCCTAAGCAACTATCCAAGATTAAAGCTAGAAAGAAGATAAAGTATGGGAGAACTCCAACATGGAAAAGGCTTTTTATTGTGTTTGAATTTAAAATAATAATCAATGGGTCTATGATCTTAATTTAAATACCCTTTCACTAGGCACAGATCACAGTCTATCCATACTTTCTCTCTTATACTGTTCAGGCTCCACCCTACATACTGGAGACCTTTCATCTGTTAGCTACAGTCTTGCTATCTGACTTTCATTGGTCCATATACAACTGATACACTTAATGCGACTTCTCATCTACAGCTCAGCATTAGTAACGTACTATGCCTACTTATTTATACACACTACACATCTTTCTATTGCCTTCTCAGTCTCCTACAAGTTTGAGTCTCCTGAGATCACAGTGTTCCTCATTTGTACACTTATAGAATCATCCTATAGAGGTAGCATGTGGTTTAGTGGATAAAAAGTTGGCTTTAAAACTTAAGAAGGCTTGGGTTCAAATACTTTCAGTGTGATTCTGGATAAATTAAGTGGTCTCCCATATAGATCTAGACAGTTGTCTAAGATTATAAATTTCAGAGATGGTGATGACCTGCACTGGCAAACTCTCACCTAATATGCTACATAATGCAATACTGTAATCCGAGCAAGTGGTTCTGTTACCATCATTATGAGAATTTATAGAACAGAAATGCTAGGAAATCATCTTTGTTTTTGGCTCTCAGTTTCTACAAGGGTCGTTTGAAGGGTCTGGGTTGTACGCCAAATTTTCTTCATGCCTCTTTGGCCTTCCATAGTATTTCACTGTTTTCTGAGGTTCTATCATTCATTATCTTCAGTCATTTTTTTTTTTTTTTGGCTGAGGCAATTGGGATTAAGTGACTTGCCCGAGGTTACACAGCTAGGAAGTATTAAGTGTCTGAGACAGAGATTTGAACTCGGGTTCTCCTAACTTCAGAGCTGATGCTCTATCCATTGTGCCACTAGCTGCCTCTCAGTCATCTTTTTAAGTCAATCTTTACAAATGAACTTTTATTTTAAATTAGTTTTCCTTTGCCTAAGGTATTTTTTTATTCGATCAAGACAAAGTACTTGAAAGTTAAGGATTTCTGGACTCTATTTTGGGTCAGTTACATTTTTCTTAAAAATGGTGATAATGAAGAAATAATGTTATTTCAACCCATTCTATATTTTTCAGAGTCAATATTTTAAGTAATTTGGGTTGAGTGTTTTAATTGTCTTAATTTAAATATTTTAGTTTCATGTAGAGTTCAAATATTTATCCTTTCTTCTATTTTGGTTTTGATTTTGACCTTTGCACTACCTGGTCAATTTTCTGCATATTCACAGTTTATTTTGAAATGACTCACAAACTATTAATCACTTTTTCTTTTGTATTGACTGAGATAGGGTTTATCTGTTTGTTGTTGTTTTTGCAATGCTATCCTTTTTATCACACATATCAGAATATCTTTTATCAGTCAGGAAGATATGAATTCAAATCCAGTCTTAGACACTTATAGTTATGACTCTGAGCAAGTTATTTCATCCTATTTGCCTCAGTTTCCTCATTTGTAAAAGAAGCTAGAGAAAAAAATGGAAAACCATGCCAGAATCTAAGCTCCCAAAAAACCCCAAACAATAACAAAAAAACCAATCCAAAACCCAAAAGGGATCATGAAGAATTGGAAATAATTGAAAATAATTAAGTGACAAATATCTTTTGCCATCTTCTCCTATACTCATCTTTATTTGGAAGTCAGCAAACATCAAAACATACATTGTTTGGAAAATTTTTTGAGCTCTTCAGGGAATTTTTCTATTTGTTCAGGCTGGTCATCCTCTGCAATCAGGAATTCATTTACCAAAATGTGGCGGTCACTCTGTGCAGTCTGGTTGTACTGACCAGTGCTCGGAGTACAATGTCCTTCCCTCCTTTTTCAGATGAAATGGTCAACTATGTCAACAAGCTCAATACTACATGGAAGGCCGGGCATAACTTCCGTAATGTGGACATGAGCTATGTCAAGAAACTCTGTGGTACCATCATGGGTGGAGCCAAGCAACTACCTCAGAGAGTGATGTTGGCTGATGATGACATGAAACTACCAGAAAACTTTGATGCACGGGAACAGTGGCCAAAGTGCCCCACCATCAAGGAAATTCGAGACCAGGGCTCCTGCGGCTCTTGTTGGGCATTTGGAGCTGTGGAAGCCATTTCTGACAGGATCTGTGTGCACACTAATGGCTATACCACTATAGAAGTGTCTGCTGAGGATCTGCTTAGCTGCTGTGGATTACAGTGTGGGAGTCAGCAAACATCAAAACATACATTGTTTGGAAAATTTTTTGAGCTCTTCAGGGAATTTTTCTATTTGTTCAGTCTGGTCATCCTCTGCAACTAATGTTGGTATATAAATTGAAGCTTGGTTTCATAATAACTTGTTTGTTTATGGTCATCATAAAGATTACATCATGATAATGTGGCTCATGGCCTTTTTGTTTTGTTGTTGCTTGGGCACACAATGTAACTGATTCCATCAACTCATTTAGTCATCTCTCTAAAGACTACATATGAATTATGCTTTCATATAGCTATAATTTCTCTTTGGCTTATGGTTTCATTAGGTTGCTAAGGTCAATATGGATGTGGTTTTGGTGACCTCTTCATTTATAGTATATTCACTTAAGGTAAACAGTTAAATTTATAAGGAAAATTGTAGTTCTTATATCTTTGCCATCATTTTCATACCATGCAGCCACCATGAAGGAAGCAGAAAAGGGGGAGCCATTTTATACAGGGTACTCTAAAATATTCAAACAGTTTTAACCTATATTTTTACCCATTTTATGTATACTGATGGCTTCAAAATTCATTCTCTGATGGCCAATCTGCTATCAATAACTCCTTCCTTACTTAGCTAACATAATCCTTAGGGAGATGGAATAATTTTGTGGCCAAAATATTTTTAAAGGAATATTCAATTTACTCAACAAAAAAAAATCACATGATATTGCCCAGGAAATGATATAGCTGAAATTCTACATTCTGTTTTCATGGAAAAGAGATAATCCAAAGGCAATCTAATATGATAGCCTTGAGAAAATACTATTCTCTAAGGTTAGTAGTGATTAATATCAAGGTCCCAAGCAAATGAGCCTTATTTTAGCATTGTATAATAATGGGTCATAATGATTAATCATCAAGAAAGGACAATATTATGTATAATATACTTGTCACCAAAGTAGAAAAGCATGTAAAAAGCTTCAGAAAGATTACTTTTAAAGAGAATTAAAATACTGGGGTTCTTTGAAGTTTAAAGACCCAATTCTCAGTTATTAAGAAAGTGTTATTCATCAACCAAGTAGGTACATGAAAGTATCTCCAAGGTACACTTCTTAACAAAAGCCCACTGATTTTTTTCTAGTTCTCATCATACTTGAACTCACAATAGTTTTCAGTTTTGCTAACCACCCTTTCTTAAGTTAACAATGTTTTCTCTTCCTTTAGCTTCTGTAACATGTTCTCTCTTAATGGATGCTCAAGTGATCATCCCTTGTCATTATCCTTTTTCTGCTTTATAAGTTATCTATTGTTGTCTAATTTTGAGTAGCATTGAAAAACATAGCAAAATTTTTTTTTATCTGTACTTGCTTCCTCTTTGGAATCTCGTCAACTTTTTTCAGTTCTCACCTTTAAACAAATGATTTACAAATAGATATGGTACCAGTCATTCCCTAAAAGTAAAGTGCCTTATTCTGAAATAATTACCTATAGAAGGTTGTCCCACTGGCAACTAAAACTTACTACATCCAAAATTGAATGTAACATCATCCTACAAAGGCATATTACTTCCATGATTTCTTTCTTTCTTTTAATATTTTGCCATATTTGCCCAACCTAGATATAAAAACAATGTTTTAGTGTTCCTATTCCCTCATTCTTTCACAGAAAATCAGTTTCAAAATCTTAATGATTTTACCTCTTAAACTCCCCTTAACTTTCCTCATTTCTATTCTCATAGCTACCTCCCTACTTAAGGCTTTTATTACTTTTTCACTTGGACAACTATAAAAACCTCCTAACTAGTTTTCCTTTCTATAGACTCTCTTCTCTTCAATTCTTTAAACTTATGTACTCTTTCTAATTACTGTGATCAAGTCCTCCATTCCCTATAATCACTGACTACAAGCATAAAACCATCACACAATTGTTGGCCTCCACAGTCTGATTTGAACCTATAATTGTAGCATTCCCTCACATTCTCCCTTTATGAAATTCAACTCCACTCAATTCAACAAATGTTGATTTAGTAAGTACTATATCTAAGACACTATGTATTCAGGCATCCTGTCAAAATGAAATGTTCTTCCCTGTTCTTATTTCTCCCTCCCTAGTCTTTTTGCTTTTTTGTTCAAACTAGTGTTCATCTATGAAACTGATTCTTCCCCTCTTTCATGGTGAAATTCTTCCATTTTTTAAAAATTTATTTTATTAAAAAAGAATATAAAAAGAAAATCAGAAAAAAGGAAAACAAAACAAAATAAAACACAACAAAACATTGTCATGTGCCTAGCAGAACATTAGGGAGGATTCAAAATATATAACAATAGATTACCAGTTCAAGAAAGAATTATAATAGTAGAAGAAATTATATTCATGAGTATTCATCTTTACTTTATTTCCTTGTAGGTTATTCTTTATTTCTCTTCTACATACATTTTTACTTTATTCTTTTTTCTCCCTTTCATCCCCTCCATCATTCCCCAGCAGGCTACAGTTAAGCAAGGTTTTATATATGTATGTATGTATGTATGTATGTATGTATGTATAAAGATATGTATATATACACACACACCTCTTTCCTATCCCTGCTAAATCTTTGCTTTAATTCTGCTCCTTAACTTGACTTGTTATTACTTAACTTTCTCCAACTCAGGAATCCCTCCCTCGTCTTCTTCCCTCATCCTTTCCTTCCCCTTCTGCCTATCTCTCCTCTATTATTTCTTTATAGATTTTTAAGGATGCTATAACCTTCATGGTATCTATGTAGTGCTGCCTATTTAACTCATTCCCTATGTGAATAGGTTTTCAGAACTACTAACCCTCCTTTCCCCTCTAATGCCTCTATCTATTCTTTCTCAGTACCTCATAACATAATTACTATTTTTATCTTAACTCTGGTTCAATATTTCTTTTCAGCTACCCAACTGCTGATGGGTCTTAAATATATGGTATACATTTCCATGAAAAAATCACAAACAATTTGTCCATGTTAAGTTCCTTGAAATTGATCTTTGATATTGACTCTTTCTTATGTGTTACATTTTCTACTGAGTTTGGATTTTGTTGAAAGAAAGCATTGAAAATCTGCAAGTTTGTTGAATGTCCATTTTTTTCACTCAATATTATGGATAATTTTGCTAGATATGATGGTTCTGGCTGCAGGCCTTGTTCTTTTGATTGCCAGAATATATGATACCAGAACCTGTGGTCTTTTATTGTGGCTGCTGCTATGTCCTGTACAATTCTAATTGTAGCTCCAACATATTTGAATTTTTTTCTTGTTTCTTACAAAATTTTTCTTTGATCTGGGGGTTCTAAAATTTGGCAAAAATATTCCATCTCCTAGGGATGGTGATCAGTTTTTTTTTTCTGTTTCTACTTTCCCCTCATGTTCTATCACTCCAGGACAATTTTCCTGGATTATTTCTTGCTTTCTTGTGTCAAGGTTCTTTTCTTGGTCATCGCTTTCAGGTAGTCCAATTATTCTTATATTTTCTCTTCCTGATAAGTTCTCCAGATCTCTTGTTTTTCTCATAAGATGTTTCACATTCTGTTCTATTTTTTCACTCTTTACATTCTCTTTTGTTATTTTTGGTCTCAATAACTTCACTGGCTTTGCCTTGTCCAATTCTAATTTTTAAAGAGTTATTTTCATTTTTAAGATCCTGAATCTCCTTTTCTAATTGGATAACTTTTTTTCATAATCTTCATGTTTTTCTTAGATTTTTATTTTGTTTTTAGTTTTTCTTCAATGTCTCTCATTTGATTTTTAAATTCTTTTTTGAGTTCTTCTATAAATTCTCTCTGGACAGGGAACCATTGTATATTATTGTTTGGGGTAGAAGAAGCTTTTTTTACTTCAGTGTCTTCCTTTGAATATGAATCCCAATCTTCCCTGTTCCCATAGTATATTTCTATAGACTTCTTTCATCTTTGGCAGTTCATTTTTTTAAAATAAGAAGTATCAATGTGAATGATTATAATCATAAATGTCTGAGGCTAGATTTGACCTCATCTTCCTGACTCCAAGTCTGAGGCTCTATAAAGTGTACTACCTAATTGCCTCCTGTATGTGTGTGTGTGTGTGTGTGTGTGTGTGTGTGTGTATCCACTTAAATACACAAATATAAATATATGAAAGGTAGATATGTATATACATATATAAATGTATGACAGATAAAGTTTTATATATATAATGTTTATATGTTTATAATATATATTATATAACACATATAATATATAGCATTTATGTATATATAATGAGACAGACAGATAGACCTTAACTTCCACAAGAATCCTGGGGGTGATTAAAAAGAACTATGTAATTGAACTTTTATCTATCTTTTTAAAAAAACATATTTATGCATTTACCAAGGCCACTGAAAATTTTATGTATATGGCCAATTTGAAACTGGCCATTTCATATGAATAAATATTCAGAAAATGGTGATATAAACAAAAAGCCAATAATAAATGAGCCTACCTGTAAAAGCAGAATACCTTGGGTCAAATTCAATGATTCCTTCTGCATTGTCATTTTTCATTATTATTATTCGAATTGTAGATATGTTTCCAATTTCTGGAGGTTGATCTACTTGAAGTCCATTTTCTCTAACAGTAAAATCATACCCTCTTGGGAAGTAATAGAAAGAAAAATAAATAAATAAATAAACAAAAGCATTATGGGAATAATAAGAATTAGTTAAAATGAGTTGATCACACACGCTTGCCTCAATATCCCAGAATCCCATATCTGATAAGTATATCAGTAATCAATTGAAACTTTAGTGAGACAATGAATCATAGGATTTTGCCCCTTTGAAACTTTGAGTCTCATTCCCTTCTGATAAAAATATAAAATTATGACTAGCTCACAACCTAAATGATCTATTCTCAGATTATATAGCGAATGGTCCATTCCCACCTTGCAAAGGGTTCAACTCTTTCAAACTTTTGATAGGACAGCATAAATACAAAGACATATTTATATTTGAGAAGACAGGCACTAACACTTGGGAGACTCAGGAAAAATCCCTGAAAGGAGTGAATACATCTAACAGACAGAAGTGAATAAGGAGATCATTTCAGGTACATTTCAGGCAACCTGTGCAAAGGCATGGAAGTGGGAAATGGAATGTTATATACAGAAAATTTGACCATAGTCTACATATTATGAGGAAGTATATGCAATCAGTCTGAAAATATGAGTTGGCGACAAATTGTAATGAAATTTAAAAGAAAAACTGAAAATGTTGAACAATTTCAAATGAAGAAAACAAGCCATTTCTAGTCATATGAAAAAATATTCTAAGTTATTATTGATTAAAGAAATGCAAATTAAGTCAACTCTGAGGTACCACTTCATACCTGTTAGATTGGCTAAAATGACAGAAAAGATAATGATAAATGTTGGAGGGGATGTGGGAAAACTGAGACACTAATACATTGTTGGAGTTGTGAACTGATCCAAACATTCTGAAGAGCTCAAAGGGCTAAACATTGTGCATACTTTTTGATGCAGCAGTGTCTCTACTGAGTTTGTATCCCAAAAAGATCATAAAGGAAGGAAAGGGTCCCACATGTACAAAAAATGTTTGTGGTAGCCCCTTTTTATAGTGGCAAGGAACTGGAAACTGAGTGTATGCCCATCAGTTGGGGAATGACTGAATAAGTTATGGTATATGAATGTTATGAAATATTATTGTTCTAAAAGAAATGATGAACATACATTTCTATATAATACAATATACATATTCATCATACATAAGTGTTTTTATTGATATACTTCTTTAGCTGTATGGAATTGCACAATAAATAATTATTAAATTATTTTATTGAAAAAAAAATAAAAGAAATGATGAGCAGGATGACTTCAGAAAAGCCCAGAAAGACTTAACATGTATTCTGCTAAATGAAGTGAGTATAACCAAAGAGAACACTATACATAGCAACAACAAAATTTTGCAAGAATCAACTATGATAAACTTGGCTCTTTTCAACAATAGGTGATTCAAGGCAATTTAAAAGACTTGTAACAGAAAGAACCATTTTCATCAGAGAGAGAACTATGGAGAATGAATATGGAATAAAATATAGTATTTTCACCAATTTTGTTATTGTTGTCATCTGTGTTTTTTCTCTCATGTTTTTCCCTCTTTGATCTGATTTTTCTTTTACAATGTAACAAACGTGGCAATAAACTTAGAACTGCACAACTTATATTGGATTACTTGCTGTCTGGGGAGGGAGAAAAATTTGAAACATAAGGTTTTGCAAGAGTGAATGTTGAAAACTATCTTTGCAAGTATTTTGAAAAATAAAAAGTTTTTATCAAAAAAGAAGCACAAATCCTGAAGTTTAACATGGAGAAGGGATGGATGGAAGATGACAGTTCCAATTAAAAAATAACTCAAGATGCTGGAGTTTTAATGTATTGCATACTTAGAGTCAACAATAATGTGATATTAAGATACAGTAATAGGGGATAATGTTCATAACAAACAAAATCAATTCCTGGTATACTCTGTTCTGGTTAATGCCATATCTGAAATATTGTATTCCATTCTTGGTACCCCATTTTAGGAAAGCCAATGACAAAACTGGAACATCATAACAAGAGGCCAACTGGGGACTAAAAGCTATATCATATAAAAGTCACTTGAAGGATCTAGAGCATTTTAATCTAGGAAAAAAAAGATTTAAGGAAAACATACTAGCTGCCTTCATTGTCATGTGGAAAAGGATTTACATCTGTTCTGTGTAGGCCAAGAAAATCCATAGGTGAATACCAGATAACTCATTTTTATCTAGGATATTTTAAAGAATGATTCTGTTTAGATATGTGTTGTTCCTATGTAGTTTCTCAATAATTTTCTGCGATTCTGTGATATATATTATACATACACATATACATACACACACACACACATATATATATACACACATTCATATTTTTGTGTATAACACAGAGAGATAATTTATCCAACTAGGATGAACCACTAGTGAAAATATTCCATATTAATGAATCTAAGAATAATACTATATTAATAAATATACTAATCACATATCATGTTAATAATTCTCAAAACTGAAAGAAAATGGTGAAGAGCCAAAAGGACTATTAGAGTATGTTCTAAATTTAAAATTAAGAAATATGCAGATATTAAAAAAACAGTGTTAATTAAGTATCATATATTGGTTTATATTTGAAACTTTAAGAGGGTGGTAATTATAAAACTATAAAAGGAAAACCAGAAAAATAGGCAAAAATATTTATTATTTGAGAAAATTAAGGAAAAATGATTCTTCTATTTTGCTTTTAATAACAATAATTATGCAAAGTTTATTTCATATGCTAATATTCTAACCAAACAATCTAGATAGCCAGAAATTCTAGATAGCTAGAAATTATGTCTATGTATCTCATCGCTGAAAACAAATGGCCCTTTGCTTATTTCCACAGGGCTAAATATTTACTTGGTATTTATAACATACTTTATTCCAAAAGAATAGATGATAGAATGTATCTAGGATGAGTTTTCCAATCCCTTGGGAAGAATTTATCATACCTATCAGTTAATTACATTAACATTCAAATTACACAGCAGACAAGACACCAGCACATAAAAATTTCAGATCTATTTGACTATATTTTCTTACTCACCTTCATCTACTGGCTTCCTGCCTTCCTTCAAGGCTCAGACTTAAATATTACCCTCTCAAGACTTTCTCAAGCAATGCTAGGATCTTTCCTCTGAAATTACCTTCAATTTATAATGTATAGATCTTGTATGCACAGTTATTTTCATGTGGTCTTCTCTACTAGTATATGTGCTCCTTGAGAGCAGAGACTGCATTTTTGCCTTTCTTTTTATCTCTAGTGCTTATTAACACATTGTTTGGCACATAATAAGCATTTAAATAAATGCTTGCTGATAAACAATAATTAAAATGAACTGTAATAATTCAAACATCCACAAAATATATATTTTTAACTTTGCAAAAACAATATTTAATCACAATCACAATTTTTATTCTACCTTTGCTCTGACATTCCTTAAGAAAAACAGGGTAACCCTGAAAGAAGCTATATACGACAGTTAGACAAAATTGTCTATAGTTTTATGATTTTTTTTTACTTTACCTTCCTTGTAGTTCTACTTTTGTAATTGCCAGAGAAAATTCCTCAGGACCTTCAGGAAGGTCATCATCAACAATTTCAATATGGATATTTTTAGCCTTTTCCTTTGGTTCAAAGAGAACTTCCCCTTCTGCAGGAATAAAATCTAAGTCTGCTTCTGCTGTTCCACTTACAGTCTCATACCAGAGTTTCACTTGGCCCAAATGTCCACCCAAACGAATAACTGTGATGTTAACCTAAGAAAGAAGCATTTTTAGACTTTATTTCAATTTTGAATCTAATTAAATTTCACTTTTCCTGCTTTGGGATAAATATTTCAAGTGTCATCAAGAGCATGTCAAAATTATTTGTTGGTTAAAAAATGTGAATTTTTTTAGAAAGAAAACTAAAAGGTTAATGAATGTGACAGGATATTTATCACTAGGAATAAATGGGTCACTGCACATTCACAATTATTCTCAACATTCCTCTCCCAATGTGAATAACCAATCTGATACAACCATTAATATTTGAAACATCTAATATCATACCTTCTGTCCTTCTTCTGAAACTTGGAGGAGCTTAGATGACAAAATGAACCAGCCATATGGAAAGTCACTAGCAACCATTGTAATGTTGGCTGTTCTATCAGATTTACTTAAACTTCCTCCCTCACTTATTCCAGTGAGCTGAAACTCATAAAAACATTTTTCCTCGGGAATGCTATCATCTAAAGCCTATAAGAAACATCAACAACAACAAAAAACATAAATTAATTTTCAGAATCTTCAGAAAGGCATCTGCCAGGCCAAAACTCCCTAAGATTATATTAAATAAATATGACATAGAAGAATTGGGCTGCTACATGTTAATACCTGTATGACCACAATGGCCACAGATTGTCCATTTTGCATGGTTAATTTTCCTGATGTTTCTGCAAATTCTTCTGCCAGAGGAGGAAATATATTCCAGTGTATTGTGACTTCTCCAAAAGTTTCTGGACCACGAACCAGGCTATAGGTAAGAACACAAAAATATATATTCAATATTTTTTTTTTGCTTTTCTTTTTTTCATTATCATAGTTTTGTATTTGCAAAACATATGCATGGGTAATTTTTCAACATTGACCCTTGCAAAATCTTCAGTTCCAAATTTTTTCCTCTTTCCTCTCAACCCTTCCTCTACATGGCAGGTAGTCCAATACATGTTAAATATGTTAAAATATATGCTAAATTCAATATATGTATGCATATTTATACGGTTATCTTGCTGCACAAGAAAAAGTGGATCTAGAAAAAAAGAAAAAAAACCTGAGAAGAAAAACAAAAATGCAAGCAAACAATAACAGAAAGAGTAAAAATGCTATGTTGTGTTCCACACTCATTTCCCATATTCCTCTCTCTGGGTGTAGGTCTTCATCACTGAACAATTGAAACTGGTTTGAATCATTTCATTGTTGAAGAGAGCCATGTCCATCAGAACTGATCATTGTATAGTCTTATTGTTGCTGTGTACAATGATCTCCGGGTTCTGCTCATTTCACTTAACATCAGTCTCTCCAGACCTCTCTGAAATCATCCTATTGGTTATTTCTTACAGAACAATAATATTCCATAACATAAATATATCATCATTAAAATTTAAAAAAAAACTTTAAAATAGGGGAAAATACTTTTAGTATTTTTAGTATTTCTGAAATTTTTAGTACAAAAACTGTTACATGGAGCTATATTTTAGGACCATATTTTCCAATAAGAATAATAATAGTATCTGGTTGCAGGACATGCAGCCACAAGCAAAACAATGAGCAAATGCAAACCCAGCACTTAATTCAAAGGGACTAACTGCTAAAACAAAAAAAGACAAAGGGGACGTCTCTTAAATTGGCCTAAAATAAGATTTTCAATTCAAGTAGAGTAAACATGAGTGATCTACTTTGAGGAATACAATGAACAAACCCAACAAAATAAAGAAAGGAATGATGATTATTCTATCTTTGATGGATTAGAGAATTCATAGAGGGAAGTTTAGACAGAAGGCTGGAAAAATAATATGATGCCAGACCATCAGAAAGGTGTAATGCCAAGAGATGTGGAGTGTTAGGAGTTTAAAATTTACTCAGCAGACCAAAGACCCAAATCAGGAGTTTAAATTTACTCAGTAGACCAGAGATCCAAATCAGAATAAAATGTAATTGGAAAATATCTTTAAAAAATAAATGAAAATGTAATAGAATAAGCATAATGTTAACATGAGATTTTCTAAGTCACTATTTGGCCCATGAGGATCCTTATATATGATTTAATGACTCCCATCTCTATTTGAATTTAAAACTGCAACAAGAGACAATAGGGAACCACTGATGGATTTTGAATTTAAAAAAAGTGATATGACCAAACCAATACATAAAGACAATGAAGAAATAGATCTGGATCTTGTAACGGGCTCAAAGATCAAAGAGATACAGATTAAAATATTTTCAAAGGAAAAAGAGAAACAAAATGAGAAGAGAAACAAAGACTAGGTCATTTATTTTACTTTACGTAAAGAAATTAAGTAAAAGATGAAATCAAGAATATAGGTCACCTTTTTTGTTGTTGTTGGCTGGTTGGTGGTTTGGAAAGTGATTTCATCAAAATAGGAAACTCCCAGTGAGAAGATTCCACCTACTTATGTGTATCCAAAATCATTTCACAATTTAGAGTTTTAGAGAGTAGCTTGCAATACTAAGGGGTAAAGTACTTGTCTGAGGTTATTTAGTCCATGTGTCAGAGGTTGGACTTGAACCCAAGCTATCCTAATAGAAGTCAACTTTCTATCTACTATATCATGCTGCTTTTTCAGAAAGTCATAATATACATTGTTAATTTCAGAGTCTGCATTTGAACACAGGCACTATCCTTGCCATTAGATCATGTTGCCCAAATTGAGCTAAGTTTTCATTGTCAATTCAGCTAATAACTTTGGGACACTGTATTACTGACAATTCTTTACAGCATCAAGATAACACAGACCAGTCATTAAATCAAGTCATTAAAAAACCAGAAATGACAGCAAGGAATTAGTCATTCCAGGCATTTAGCCAACCAAAAAACAGCTAAGTAGACATGATTCTGGCAGAGGAAAATCATGAAAGCACTTACCTAATTAAAGCAGTGCCATTATGTTTTGCTGAGGGCTCCCCAATGAAAACATTCCTGGATGATGGGGCTATCCCAACCTCTCCAGGTGTACCTTTTTCTCCTTGTATGACAATTGCTGCTCTACCTAGGGGAAAACAAGTTTTCAGTACTCTAAGAAGGATGAATACACAACCAATACTCCTATTATATTCCATGAAATATAGCCTCAAATTAATGGATTCTTCAGCTGAAAATTAAATTTTCAAATTGTGTACTATTATTTATATGTAAAAATGAATCATGGGATATCGTGATCTGAGTGGTTCTTCTAGAAGTGATGATGGATTTGATTCATTTTGGAATCAAACTAGTCATGACTAGTGCCATATATTTATAAGATGCCCTGGAAGAAGTATAGTCTAGAGTCAAGGAATAAAGTAAAAGCATCCACAATCTATAGATATCAAGCTATGACTTTAATCTCATGTGCACAATCCCAAGAAAACTGGGCTAATTGAACATACTCTATACAAGAATATAATTCTTAAACAAACCTACAGAGTGAAAGAGACTATATTTTTCAATAACGTGAACAAAGCAGTGATATCTTTGTAATTTTCAGGGCAACACTTTCATCACTAAAAACTCTCAAGGTCATAAGGCCTTAGACAGGAGAGTAGAGAGAAACAGTAAATGACAGGATGGAAAGAGCACAGCCAGGTATCTATCTTGCCAGGTATCATCTTTCCAGATGTCTAACATGGAGCAACATGTCTCCATACCACAATTTCTATGATTACTTTTAAAGCATAACTGAATAGTTTCAGAAGCATTTCCTGGACAAGCTGTGGAAAGCTTCTTCCTAGAATTCATGTGCGGTTTAGAAAAAATCAGAACTGAGTAGGAGAGAAGTGTTTGAAGCTTTGTTTTGTTTTGTTTATCCTATAGAAATCTATAGATTATATGTCCATCGACAAAAGAGGGAGAAGCCAGAAGTACACTTTTGTGTATAACTACAACTATATTTATGTGACATTAAACAACAAATTAACAGAAGAATATTTTTCAAGGAATGAAATGTACAAAATCTAGGACTTTGTACATTTGTTAACCATTGGGTATACAATTATAATTTCAGGGCATTGATGTAAATTGTAAGTGGGAAAAAGAGGAGACTTTTGCTTACCATTTACTAATGATATCTCTGCATCATTAAGGGATAGCAACTGAATGGTGAAACTCTTATCACCTTCCAAAAAAGTATCTTGAAGTGCACGTAAAACAATAGTCTTCTGAGACTCATTCTATTATCAAACAAGAGAATTAGGAAATATTTTCAAAATCAATCCAAAGGCAATCAAAAGATCTCTCATCAGTAAACTTTTTAAAACCTTTATATTTTTCTATGAACCCTGAATTGTTTTTAAAGAGGGGTACTAAATCCCCAAAATAACTCTGGCAATTCTCTCTTGGGGGAAAAATATAAAAATTAAACTAAAAATGATAAGAGAATCCTACATTCATCAGAGAATCCTTGGTTCTTCATTAGGTTGGAGCTCCTTGAGAGAAGTTGTTTGTTATTTGTCTTTTCTTGTATCACCAGCATTTGGTACAGGACCTGGGATGTAGTCTGCACTTTAAAAATGCTAGCTTATAGACTCTTCTTTTTAAAATACCTACTTGGTCAGTATATGGCACTAATGAAATTCATAGATTTATTTTTTTTTATTTTTTATTTTATTTTATTTTATTTTATTTTATTTAATAGCCTTTTATTTACAGGATATATACATGGGTAACTTTACAGCATTAACAATTGCCAAACCTCTTGTTCCAATTTTTCACCTCTTACCCCCCCCCCCCCCCTCCCCTAAATGGCAGGATGACCAGTAGATGTTAAATATATTAAAATATAACTTAGATACACAATAAGTATACATGACCAAAACATTATTTTGCTGTACAAAAAGAATCAGACTTTGAATTATTGTACAATTAGCTTGTGAAGGAAATCAAAAATGCAGGTGTGCATAAATATAGGGATTGGGAATTCAATGTAATGGTTCTTAGTCATCTCCCAGAGTTCTTTTTCTGGGTATAGCTAGTTCAGTTCATTACTGCTCCATTAGAAATGATTTGGTTGATCTCGTTGCTGAGGATGGCCTGATCCATCAGAACTGGTCATCATCTAGTATTGTTGTTGGAAATTCATAGATTTAACCCTTGCACAAAGTGTTAGCTTCACTTTGATGAAGGGACAGAGGATTCCAGGATACAGATAAAACATTCAGTGCTTGAATGAAAAGATATGCTTGTATTCACAATACATAAACTGCTTACTATAAAACCAGTACCAGAAAAAGAACTCAAAACACACCAACATTAAGTGAATAGATTAATCTTCATATATAAGAAAGAGTTTGAAAAATTTCACTTAAAAGATACTATTAATAAGATTTTATTTGCAAGTAGAAATGGTTGCAGCATTTGGATCAATTTTTTGAAAAAAAAAGTAACATAATTTAACTTGAGAAAATAAATTAATTCAACCATTCATATTGAGATACTTTATTTCTTTTAAATGTAGATTGTTTTAGATTTCCATATTTAACATTCTTGAATTTAAATAATATATATCATAAAGGAAAGAAAATTCTTATAAGCAGCAACTGGGAATAAAGATTGATCTTCTCAACAATATTTAAATGGTTGAGGACAACCATTTGTGTCTAGGAAAGAAGACGAGAAAAACACAAAAGGGCAAAAAGGGCATATCTATTTGAAACAAGAATTCAAAGACCAATAATTCTCTGATGATAGATATCTCAAAAACTGACCAAAAATCTACTCTTAATCATTTTATCATAGATAAGAAATATTGTCTCAAAATTTTTAATGTATATGTCATCAAGTTCAAGGACTATTCATTTATTATTAACTATTATTAATTTATTGATTAATTATTAATGTTTTTGGTCATGGAGCTGGCTTCCTGAATGAATGTTGGCTCTCAAAATGGTTAATTAAGGAGAGGGGGATACTCTGTCTCCTTCAGAGAGTTTTGTTCCACATAAAGTGTACCAGGAAAATGCAAGATATTCCAGAAATAATACTGTGATAGTCATTCCCCAATATATAACCAAGAAAATTATCTGTGATATGATTTTGCTTTCCACTATTGGAAAACTACTGAACATAGTCCTTTCAAGAAAGCTTCTTTAAAACATGTCAGTCACATGACATCCTAATCTCAAAAAGAATAAAACCAATATAACCTCCACTCAGTACAAATGACTGGATTCATATTACATATGCTACATAAGACAGAGTGTATACTTTTGATAGAGATTGGATTAGATGATCTCTGAATCCCTGCAATACAATTATTTTATGATTCTATGATATGTTCCGCATATAACCTCTACTCTACATTTAATAAGTATATAAAACTGTTCAATACTTTCAACAGATCTTGGCCCTGAAAGTTGCAAGGAAATTTTGGACTGTTCTAAGGTGTTCAAAGTATTTTCCTACCTTACCTGGTTATTTGGCTGCTCAAATCTGGTTAAACCTTTTGGCTTCTTAGATTTCCAACATCCAAGTCAAATTATTTGTATTTTTATTCAAGGATCACCATAATCTTCATGTTATTTTTCCAAATACTCCAATTGATCCATTTTATCCTATGATTGTTTCCTTTTATAATCTCATAATGTTCAAACTTCTGAACCTTTCTAAGTTTCTTTTCACAAGTTAAAAAACAAAACTGCCTCCAAATGTACATATTCTAGGAGCTACTTTTGCAACTTCAATCAGCTTTTATACAAATCATGAAAGTGGATGAATACATGTACCAACTAAAAAGTCAACTATTCCAAAAAAAATTCCTATTCTTCCTACAGATATGTTAATGTTAATATATAATTTGCAGTACACTTTTGAATTTGATAACCATATTTGCTAACTTACTAGACAATGTGTATTTGAAATTGTCTATTCCCCTATATCCCCATTTTTCCTTTTAATAATGTATTTCCTTCTACTAAAAAGTCGATGTTACATAGAATTCTAGTTATATTGTGATTAGTTTATGTGATTATCACACTAAATTTTATTGCTACTTTGGAAAATGAAACCAATATAAATTCGGAAAGAAAACACATACAGATCAAGAACTGTCCCTTATTGTATACCTCTTCAAAATTAAGCGTTCCATTCAAAGGACTGAGATCATCTTTAGCTGCTTCCTCCAGAGCCCATAAAAGTTGAACTGCTCCTTTTCCTCCTTGACTTCGGATAACTGTCAATGTTATGTATGAGGAAGGATCATCAGCTAATAGAACTTCAGGAACTGTTATCTAGAAGCAGGAATTATACAAAATTGCATGGTAGAGAAAAAAAGAAGACAAGGGAAAAGGAACATAAGAACATCCATTAAAAGATAGTTATTACATAAAATGGTAGTATTTTAAACAATAGTTGCTTCCTATCTCAATAGAGGATCCTAATTTCCAAAGTTTTCATTGAAATTTCCAAAACTAATATCCCAATTGAACCACTATTCTTTAAATTAATTTAATCCTAAATTAGGCAGCAGCATCACTTAGTTGTCTATCAAGAAATACTTTCTCAATTCTAGTCTGCGATATACAAATTCTCTCTTTTTCTCCTAAAAGCAATAAATATTCCTAGCCATTATTTGATGTAGCTACAAGATAGGTTTAAAAGTCATACTTTCTGCTACTGATATATTTTACAGAAAATATATTCAGAACAAGAAAAAAGAATATATCAGTACACTCAACACAAAGAATAGGAAGGTGAAGACATTCAAGGGACAGTATCTCCAAAATGTTTTTTGAGTAAAATAATCAAACTTTGGGGATTTTGAGGCTATGACCATAGGACATGTTATTCACCCAGAAATAAATATTAGAGATTATAACAGTTAATTCTATAAGTACTATAAATTATTTTAAAAATTAGAAGTATGTAAATGTATGTAGCTTATTTAATAATAATGAACTAGCTTATACACAGTGCTTTAAGATTTGCAAAATATATATTGACTCTCTTGATGTTCCAACAACTCCATCAGGTTCTTGCTATTATTATCCCTATATTATAGAGGAGGAAACTGAGACATAGAGAGGTTAAGAGGTTTGCCTAGTCACATTGCCAGTAAGTATCTAGGGCAAAATTCAAACTCATCCTCATTCCAAGTTCAGAATTGTATGCACTGTGCCATGGGAAATTTATATTTTAAAGATGTGTCAAGGATTTTTCTCTCAGAGTTCTTTAGCAAATAGCTCAATTATTAAAGATATGAAGCCAAAGGCACTTGTTTGGATTTTTATACAAAATTTGGTTCCTCACTTGCTATGATACTGAAAAGTGACCCTTTTGTCATTTTAATAAGTATCTCTCTTGATTATAGTGCAAAGTCTAATCATTGTGTCATAATGACTTCCAAATGTACATCTTCTAGAAGGTATTTTTGCAACCTCAACCAGCTAACCATACAAGCCAGGAAAGTGGTTGAATATGTGTATCAACTAAAAAGCAAATTATTTCAATAAAAATCCCTATTCTAGACCAGAGATGTGATGGGGCCAGAAGTATTACAAATTTTCTCAAATGTGGTTCCCTGTGATTCAAGGCTTGGGCAATGACTTTTGATCCAACCTCAAAAGTCAGTAGCAAATTCCAAAATAGAGACTTTTCCCCCAATCAACAACGCAAATATTGGTGCTGACGGGAAATTCAAGCAGTTTAGTTTTTAGAGATTTTTAAAAGTCAGGCCACATCAAATTTTGTCTTGTGCATATTTTGATCAACAGAATACTAAGAATTTCCTATTTTATTCCTCCTGGTTAGGTAATTTTCATCCTGAGAAATACTGAGCTGCCTTTAAGCTAAAATGAAGCCATAATTATACTTATCTACTAAGTTTTTTTTATCAGACATAGCTTCAACTTGTTTGGAAGATTCTGATAGCTGAATAATGGAATTTGACTAGCAAATGCTAGTTTTATTCATTAGCTCTATTCTAGTTCTAATCTAATCCTTAATTTTTTTTTAAAAAAGCTTCAGATTCTTTACATTTTAATGAATGTCAATGAAAAGATTACTAAAATGAAGCTAATCTGAATAATTAAAAGACAAAACAAAGTTTATAGGAACAACTAAAGAAAAGTATTAGCACACTTAATAAGAATTAGATTTGGAAAAAGTCAAGGGGAAAAGAAACTCCTATTTACATCAGACTTACAGTTCTTTCTTCAAATCCAAATATTCCCAATGGAGAGTCATTTGGTGGAATAACGATGGTCACGTCAGTATCAGCACCAAGTCTGGCACCTCCAGTCACGTTCATTAAAGAAATGTTGAAAGTTTCCAAAGACTCAACTTCAGTATCATCAATTATGGCAATTTCCAGTTCTGCGGTCACCTTGTAAAAAAACATAACAATAAGAACAACCTTCTATGTTTTTCAGCTGAACTCTGAGCCTTTGAGTCATATGCTTTTCATTCTTTTAGCTGTGATGTACCCTTAGTTCTCAAAAGGAAAGAACAGGTTTTCTTAGAAATTAAATAAAAGGTCTTATGGCATAGTATTTGTATCAATATAAGAAATAAAATAGCTAATATACAGAACCTAAATCAGAGGATTGTTGTTATTCTCAACTTTATTTATTTATCTGGCAGCTTCTAAAACAAAGGAGATAAAAACAATATAATGTTTAAAATCTCTTCTCCAGCTATACTAGCATTCTACAAATTCTAACCTAAAGCAGCCTCTGAATGCCTTGCTACTCACAGTGATAAAACAGTTTACCTAAAAGTTATTATGACACTATGACCAGACTTTGTACTACAATCAAAAGAGATACTTATTGAAGTATCATAACAAGCCAGAAACCAAATTTTGTATAAAAATCCAAACAAATGCCTTTGGCTTCATATCTTTGATAACTGAGCTTTTTAGCTAAAGAACTGTGAAAGAAAAATCCTTGACACAGTTTTTAATCAAATAGTCTGCCTCAAAAATTATCTGGAACAGATCTGGAGAATGACTTAGCTAAAGTCTAATTTTATGTCAGACAGTTACAAGGATTAAGCTGTGGTATTCAGATTAGCAGTTTGAAAAGCTGTATCAAATATTTCTTACTGCTAAATGTCATTTCTCAAAATACTAAACGCTTAAATTTTAGTGTGCTGGGCATTAACATTCAAGATTCAATGATATAAAGCAATGGAATATGTGATCAGTATGATAATTATCATCCTTCCTGATACAAAAGTAAATTTATGCCCTAAAACCATGAAATTTAAAAACATACTGCTCGAAATCTCTCCTATCTATATCTGTACTAAATACTGTGCAATATATAAACAAATAAACTTGGCCTAATTTGAGGTTTCAATACTTGTCATAAAAATGTCTTCAATATCATAAAAAAATGTGTCCTCAATTAGAAACATTTCATATGTCCTTGAGGGAAATTTTGACACTCAATTTGGCACACACATTTAAAAAGGAACTTAGTTTTCTTTCTTAAACCTATTTATATTATTTTATTCCTTAACAGGCAAATTTCAGAAATTTAAATAGATATTTCAAAACTCAAACTTACAGTCATAAACCCAAGAAAGAAACAGTAGAGAAGAAACTCACTAAACCATCTTTCATTAAAATTATTTAAGAGCTTTTCAGTTTAGACAAAGAATATCTTCTGCATATAGTTTTATATTTAAGATTAGACATGAAGGGGCAAATAGATAATGCAGTGGTTAGATTACCATCCCTGGAGTAAGGAAGATCTGAACTCAAATCAAGCCTCAGACACTTAACACTTATAGCTGTGTGACCCTGGGAAAGTCACTTAACCCTAATTGCCTCCCAAAAGAAAAAAAAAGATTAAAAAAAAAAGAATGGACATGGAATGGAATAAATCATTGATTTTTAATTATTTATTTTAAAATTGACTTTTAATAAATTAACATATTAAAATATATTGTCATATTTCTTTCTAACAGAACCTAAGTTTTATATTTTAAAGGTATTGATGGGCATGATTAACCATTAATGGAACATCATTTAACATTGTCATTTTAAAAAAACAATATGGCATTAGATTAAACTTGTATTAAAAATAAAATCTATGTCCTTTTCAAAAAAGTTTTATTTTTCAAAATACTAATAATTGAAAAATGTTTAGAACTGAAAAAACTTTAGATACCCACAAATAAGTAAACGTTTTGATTACTTGAGCAAATGCCTATCAGTCTTCTCACTTTGGGCAAAAATTAGGGTTTTTTCTAAATAATATTACAAATCTAATAATATTATATAAATGCATTGGTATAAATCTCAGAGTAGTAGATTGGATTTGGGTAATCTCAGTATTGCAAATAATAGAAAATTTAATCAACTGCTTACATGTTTTTATAGTTACCAAAACTTTTATTCATTAAAAGTAAGAACTTGGTAAATATCTTCAGGTTTTACATACACTAAAATGTCCAATTTTTAAAGGCCAATATGACAGAGAGATTTGTTAGAGGTTACTTAAATGATACACATTGCTTTCATGGACAGAATTTAACAATGACTCAGATAATCATGATGTTTATGTTTTCATACTTGTCCATCTTCAAATGTGAGAATCCCATATAATGGTGTAAAGTCTTCTAGGCTAGCACTGTCAGGTATTGCTTTCCAATAAACATTTATAATTCCAAAGCTTCCAGCCAATCGAACTACTGTCAGGTTAAGTACATTCAATGGTGGTGCTACTTCATGGAAAATAATAACTCCATTCATATCCTAGAAATGAAGAATAAATTGAAGAGTGAGGTGAATGTTAATTTTTTAAAAACAAAATATTCAGCTTCTGAAAGTGAACAATTTTTTGTATTTTAATTGTCCTCCTTACTTATATTTGAAATGAAATCTTTTGAAATGTTTTAAATTACTCAATTATAATGCAATAATAATATTTAGATTTAGTTATTAATTAACAAAGTCTCTTCACAGCTCTAAAGTTAAAAAAAAATCTACTTACAATAGATGGAAAGAAATTGCCAAGTTCATTTGCCTGGGGTCTTCACTAAGAATTTAACTAGTTGTTGTGTCATTCAGTGGACTCAGAATTTTGGGATTATAGCTTATTTTAAATATTGGCTAATTTAATTCCCCCAACTTATTGGTATAGACATTAAGGCAGAGAAAGAGATAAAGACGTGTCCACATCTAGATAATTGGAAGAATTAGAAATTGAATTTAGGTCTCCTGACTTCAATATGTTTTCCACTATATGAATATTCTGCAAATTGGATAATTTTAAACAGGAAAAGTTCAACAAATAATATTCACCAAAAGAATCCTTCTAACTTTTAAAATATTTTAAAGTCTTACCCTGTCAATGCTGAATTGAAATACTCCTCTTGGATCATCATTTTCTGCAATCACAATCTCAGCTATTTCTAACCTAGGTCTCTTTATACTTGGTTGCCCTCCAGAGAAGTCTGAGGTCACGAGGTAGACATCAGTAATATTGATGATAAACCCTTCCTCTAACTCTGGAACATCATCCTGAATAAAAGAAAATTATTTATTCTTAAAATATGTTCAGTTTGATACCTAAAAATATGAAAGATGATTACATAAACTTATGTACAAAAGTAACTTTAATCTGTAAGGTGATAGAAAGATGGAAGTCAAAATTTCTAAGTCATTTTCAAATACAAAAATCTCACTATATAAAAAGACTAATTTAGTTGTGTGTTTTTTTAATGTACTCCCTACTCCCCACTACACTAATCCAAATCTCATTATCTCATTGAATTATCAATTCAATTGGTGCCATTTCAAAGTAGCCAAGATAGAGTAAGTCAAAAGGTAGTTTGGAAATCTCATAACAACATAAACTAAGATAACTTACCATAGCACAGCATATGATAATCTAATATAGCATAATATTTAAGCTATTCTTACAAAAATTTGTCAAAAAAGATTTTTAAAATAGCAGATGCAATTTTAACTTTACTACGGAAGTTAAAACTATGTATATCCATTATTATTAACCCAGTATTAAGTATTGACATTAGTATTAACCCAGAGAATAAGGAAAAATATGTACAAAAATATTTATAGCAACTTTTTTAGATCAAAGAACTAGAAAGAAAAAGGTGTCCATTAATTAGTGAGTGGCTGAGCAAATTTAGTGTGTGAATGTAATAAAATATTATTAATAAGAAATGATTAAATGAATAATTAAGCAGAACCTGGAAAGACACGTGTGAAGTGAACAAAACAAAAAAAATTCAAAAAACAAAAACAACATGACAAAGAAAAATAAAATAGTTTCAATCCAGTCCATAGCACTAGCCTGGTGTTTATAGATTGATCACAGTGCATACAGAGAACCCCTTCCAATCTAAAGGCAAAGATCACCAATTAATTCTAGTTATTAAGTTTAAATGATGAATCAGTTACCATGATAATTTGTTCAATCTGGCCAGAGATCAATATAAAAGCCATGGTAAAATAAGAGTAAAAAGGAAACTCAAACTAAATGTAAATATATAAAATGTTACAGTCACAAGACAAACATCAAATATCCACTTACATAATGTCAAAAAACTATTTGTATACAATAAAAGTTATTTTTGCCTTTAGAAGTTAAAAAACAGAATTGAATACCTTTTAATAATAACAACAATAATAATCATTTTGGATCTGGATTTTTATAATATTTTATTTTTAAAATATTTTTATTAAAGCTATTTATTTTCAAAACACATACATAGCTAATCTTCAACGTTCACCCTTGCAAAATCCTGTGATTCAAATTTTTCCCTTCCCATCCCTCTATTCTCTCCCCAGACAGAAAGTAACCCAATATGTTTAACATGTGCAATTCTTCTATACATATTTTCACAATTATCATGCACAAGAAAAATCAGATCAAAAAGGAAAAAAAGAAAAAAGAAAGCAAAATGCAAGCAAACAGCAAAAAAGTGAAAATACTATGTTGTGATCCACACTCAGTTCCCACAGTCCTCTCTCTGGGTGTAGATGACTCCCTTTATCACAAGATCATTGGAACTGGCCTAAGTCACCTTGCTGTTGAAAAGAGCCACATCCATGAGAATTGATCATTGCATAGTCTTGTGGTTCAGCTCATTTCACTTAGTATCAGTTCAAGTAAGTCTCTCCAGACCTCTCTGGAATCATCCTGCTGATCAGTTCTTACAGAACCACAATATTCTATAACATTTCCAGTTACACTACATTTCCAGTCCACTACAAAAAGAGCTGCCACAAACATTTTTGCATACATAGGTCCCTTTCCCTCATTTATGATCTCTTTGGGATACAAATCCAGTAAAGACACTGTTGGATCAAAAGGTATACACAGTTTGATAGCTCTTTGGGCATAGTTACAAATTGCTTTCCAGAATGATTGGATCTGTTCACAACTCCACCACCAATACATCAGTGTCCTAGTTTTCCTACATTCCCTCCAACATTCATTATTATCTTTTCTGATCACCTTAGCCAATCTGAGAGTTGTGTAGTAGTATCTCAGAGTTATCTTAATTTGCATTTCTCTGATCAATAATGATTTAGAGCATCTTTTCATATGACTAGAAATGACTTTAATTTCTTTATTTGAAAATTGTCTATTTATATCCTTTGTGGATCTGCATTTTGTCCATGAGAAAGCTGCTCTACAAGAGCTGCTTTTCTATAGCACTTTGAAGTTTGTAAAGTTTCTTGTACATATTACTTCATTTCAGCCTCACAACAATCCTGAGAGGTTGATGCTATTAACATCACCATTTTGCAAATGAGAAAACTGAGGTTCAGTGAAGTGAAATGACTAAGTAGTGCTGCTGGATGGTACAGAGGTTAGAGACACTGGACATGTGGTTTAGACATGGCCTCGGATACCTCCTAGCTGTGTGATGCTGAGCAAGTCCCTTGATATCTGTCTGTCTCAGGACCTTCAAATATAAAATGGGGATAATAATAGCACCTAACTCTGAGGGATATTGTGAAGATCAAATGACCTCCATCCTCATCTAAGTACTGAGTGCCCAAGATAAGATTTAAAATCAGGTTTCCCTAAATCTTGTGCTCTATTTACTATGCCATAATGTCCCAATAGTAATAATAACAATAATCTTCATATAGCACTTTAAAGCATTAAAATAACTTTCATTACAACAATTCTGTGAGATCAATTATGCACTTTATAGATGAGAAAATTGAGGATCAGAGATGAAGTCACTTGTGCTTGGCCACCCAGCTCCTAAGTGTTAGAACCAGGTCTCACTTTGAGGCTTCTTGCCCCCAAATTCAGAGCTTTGTTTATTATATCTATCAAACCTTTTATTACATTTTTCTAAAACTTGATTCTCCATAACTCACCAGCAGAATTTTGACTTTAACATAAATAATCTCTTCATTTTCTTGCATGATCATAATTTTTTGTTGCAGCATATAATCCTCATTCTCAGTAGCTTGATTATCAGGATGAAGTGACAAATTGGGTTCAGCTACCAAGTGAATGGCAATATCACCAAGTACTCCTTGCTCTCGAATGATTTTTAAATGAACAATTGTGGCATTCTCTATCAAATAATAAGAAATAACATTTAAAGTGAGTCATTGTTTTTTTTTTTCATCAACATTATGCCAGGTGACTTTGCTAGTAACAAAAATTCTTAGATCCAGAGACTAAGTTTTCTAAAACGATTCTTTGGATAATAATCAGCAGGAAATGTGAGGAAGAATAAACACATTCCTATCAAGGTTCATTCTTTCAGTAAAGATTTATAAAAGACATGCTATATACAAGGTGTTTATGTAATGAAGAAAAGGAAGGGAATAAGCATTTGCATAGCCTACTGTTTGCCAGGCACTGTATCAAGTTCTTTACACATATATTTTATTTGATCCTTACAACAATATTGAGAGACAGATGCTATTTTTATCCCCATATTTTAATGGGATATGTAGACCAAGCAGAAAACAAACTTTGTGATCAAAGATCTTAAAATCTACTATGGTAATACAAATTTGCTCTTAATAAGTTAGAAGATGGAGACAACAGCCAAAATCTAAGACAATGGCTCTCAAATTTGTCCCTATTACAATGTTATTTTTTATCTGGAATTGTGGCATAATAATGGAGAGTTGAATAACTTGCACATTAGTTTGTAAATTTAAACTCCATATAATCTGTGATGATACACTCAGATGGGAACTTAATAAACATCTTTTGGGTACCATCAATCTAGAAAGACTAGCAAAGATTGCTTGATTGATTACTTAATGTCCACAGTTACTAATTAATATTTCCTGCTTCCCTTAAAAGTATCACTCAGAAACTTAAAGATAGCGTTAGTCACACCCCATTTCTGTGTTATCTTTCGCTAGATTAACCCTAACCCTCCAACGTTGTATTCTTCTATACGATATTCTCTTATAGTTATATCTAATCAGCTAAACTTTTGAAAAAATTTTTACTTTATAAATGTTAAAATAAATGTCAAATTAAACTGCAAAATATCTTAGGAAAGTGTTTGGTTAAGGCAATTTAGCAAACATTTGCTATGTACTATGCATGTATATCATGAGTGATACAAAAATGGGGTTCCTCACCCCAAGAACAGTGCAAGTACTAATTACAAATGCTTAAAAGAGTCTTCCAAAATGGGAAAAAAATAGATAAATTAAATGGTTAAATTTAAATGGTCAAACTAAATCCAATGTTTAAATTAAAAAATTATAAACTATTAAAAGCATGTACTGTTTGCAGAGTACTGTAAGCCCTGGAGAAATTTTAGAGTTCAATTAAGTCATAATCCTGGTATGTGAGTTATAGTTGAATAGAATCTATGAACATAATGACTGAAACTTGCCAATGAATATCATATTACTGTATATCCTACTAAAAATTACTGCTTACTGATTCTATTCATGTAGGGGAACACATAAACACAGGGGGTGACACATATGTAATTTTCTATTACACATTAAACTATAAATTTTCCTTGAAAGTGAAGGTTTTATCTTATCAGAAAAACTTCAGAAAAAATAAACACATCATTATGTTATATGAATTTTATGTAGCAGTTATCCAAATGATTCAAAACCTTTTTAACCACACTAACCTATTTATTCTCACAATATGTCAGCAAAATCGCTATGAATGAGTTAATTCCACAAAGAAAAGATGAGTGATCACCTTGACTGAATGAGATAGATAAATAATTTTTAGATTACTGATACTTTGGATCTAATCAGAACCACATTAGAAATGGATATTATAGCCATTTGAGAGACTGTGATGATTGTGGCCTGAATATTATCATTTTGGGGCAAAAAATTCTCAAAGTGGAATGTTGGGGAGGTAGGGGAGTGAGGAGACATGGCAGGTAGGTGGTTAGGGAAGGAGAAACCAGATTAAGAAGAATTCAAGGGGCAGCTAGATGATGCAGTAGATAGAACACTGGCCTTGGAGTCAGAAGGAAACTAAGCTCAAATCTAGTCTCCGACACTTAATACTTCCTAGCAGTGAGAGCCTGGACAAGTCACTTAATCCCAATTGCATCATCAAAAAATATAATAGATTTTTAAAAATTGAATAAGAAAAAATATTTTAAAAGAATTCAAATTATATCTCTCAATGACTAATTTCTCTCTGCAGTATATTTAACCGAATAGTACTACTAACATGATCAGTGGATTAAGTGGACACTGAATTATTTGAACTAATGAAAGTAATATTATATAATTAGAATATCAAACATAAAAAATACATAAAATGGAAATAGGAATTATATTACATAAAGTGTGCTAAATTTAAAATGTCACAAAAATGCTTCTTATTTAAAATATTGCCAGGTTTATAAGATTCACCTTCAGGCTCTAATACTGTAACAAAGAGAGAATCAGCATGCCAGCCAACCACACCATATGGACAGTCATTAGGGAGAGTGGTTATTACAGCCTTGTTCCTTCTGGGATCAATGGTAGCTCCTCTTATAGGGTCTTCAATCCCTTCTGTGGTGACATGGATTAGTGTTATAACGACAATCTCAGATAATTCTGGGATGTCATCAGCAAGAACTGACAAGGTGATGGTCAACAGTGCCTGGCCTTCAGAAAATGAAATCTAAAAATTTAGAAAAAGATATGTCACTGATATCATTACCACCAATTGATTCTACTGAAACATTCATTTTATTCAATTGGAACACCAAAAAGTACACTTTATTGAAATTTCTTATTGGCCACATATCACAGTAACTATGCAATGGGGTAGAATGTAATTTCTGAAGCAATTCAGAGTCTCTTTTTACTGAAAGTTAGAGGAAAACCTGGTTAGGAACAGAAATCCATTTTTAACACTTAAGCTAGTAAACTATACCAAGTCAAAATGCCATATGCTGCTTTATATCTTTTATTAAAGTAAATACTCTTCGTGGGAATACAGGTCCCATATTACAGCCTTATTTGTTAATGGTAATGCAGGACAGGGAAATCATAAATAAATAACACACACAAATTATCTAAAAATGTCATTGTAACCTAATAGCTTCAACCTTTTCCCCACAAAATCTTTTGCTGGTATTGTTATTCATTTCCCTTTTATTTCCCCTGTGCATGCTCCCGTTGGATGTGTTATTTAGCAATGAAATAAGCAAAAAGGATAAAGAAGAGAATCATCTTGCTAGATAATGCATAAACTCAATATGCATTTAGTGACTAAGCCAGAGAGAGTTTTAATATCAAAATGGAAAACAATTTATAGTCTAGATCCAGAATACTTTTTATGAACTAACAATATTGTGGAATTAAAGTAAAAATAAATTAAATCAAGTTTACATAGCTTTAAAAAATCCACTAACATATAGTGTGCCAGTATTTTTACACTATGAATACTGTATCACAACACAAAATTAATATGGTTTTATCAGCACAGATTTGACTATGTTATAGCCCTTGCTTATTACATTGGAGTCCTTGATATAAGAATCACTGAAATGGGATTGCCTTAGGTCAGAAAGTTTTATAAAGTCACCTATTTATCAGAACCCAAGTGAGTGGAAAAGTGGGTCATACTGGTTGATGTTTGCAGGACACACACACACACACACACACACACTCAGAATTATTTCTTTGCAAATGCTTTAAATTTCAAGCCCTATCTTGACCAGATTTTGAGTTTAAATGTGACATCTCTTTCTAATATTAGTTCCCCTATCCAAGACTTACCTCGGCTTGGTTTCTTCTATGCTTTCCCTTTACTCAAACTTCTCTTCACTTTCCCCAATCATAAAATGAAAACCACAGCATCACCTAACTCCCAGGATTGTCATGAGGATCAAATGAAATAATATTTGTAAAGTGCTTAGCATAGTGCCAGTCACAAATTAAGAGTTATATAAATGTTGGCCATTAATAATAATTAGAATTAACATTATTATTTTTTGCTCCACATCTTTTATCTTTTTGTATTCAAGACCAGAACGGGAACTGGATTGTTTTATCTTCTGATTATTTCCTGGCTTGATATAGGCAAAAGTCACTTAGCCCCATAAGTTTCAATTCCCTCATATGTAAACCAATGGGATAGAACTTAAGTTCTATCTTAAGGTTCTATTAAGTTCTAGATAGAACTTAAGGTTCTTTCCAATTGTGAATCTGTTTGAATATTGATAGTCCTGACCTTAAACTGTTCCCCAACTAATCAGAATGAATGATGACCTGAAGCTTTTTATGGGAAACATGATGATATCAGCATGGCAAAATAAAAAGAGTCAAGAAATATGTATTCAAAACCCAGTTCTCTCATTATCTAACTATGTAGCCTCGAGCAAGACACTTGACCTATTTGTTTCTTCATCTCCTAAATTTAGAGGGTTAGAATAGATGACCTTTCACATTCCAGCTCTAACTTTTTACAATGGATTTCAGATTAACCCACAAAGTCAAATCACCTATTTCTCTGCAGGCTGCTAACAAAAAGGACTTCATTTAATCCACATATATTTATTAGGGGCCACCTAAGCATAATATGCCATGCAAAGTCCCTTCTGTCAAGGACTTCAAAATTCTACCGGTAATACATGAACAAGCAAGTGGATATGTATTTACAAGATATGTAAACATAAGATATATCAATACATGATAATTTAGGGAGGGAGAGAACACTAACACGTGAGTCTGAGAAGGCTTCATGGAAAAAGCAGAAGCTGTACTGAATCTTGAAGGAAACTAAAATTTTATGCAATAGAGGAAAGAGAAACATGCATGCTGAATTCCATGTTTTGTTGATTGGCATTATTGTCACATTTCAAAAGGCATACAGCAAAAACTTAATAATAATAGCAAAAACTAAAAACTTTAACATCTCTCAGTATCAATCATCATTATATGAGAATTTCACTGTAGTTTCATAAATTACATACCACCCCTGATGTGGGAAATATGTCATTAATACTTCCAGTAGCTACCCATTCTACTGTTATACGACCATATGTTCCTTTTAAACGTTCAACATTCAAGGTTATCAGATTATCCTGTTCCATTTCTTCTACTTTTTTATATAATGAATTCTGAAAATGAAGAGGAATAACAAACATATTAGTCATTTGAAACTATACAGCCATAATTGTGTTATTATTTAATTTTATTATACTTTCACAAAATTATAAGTGTTGGGTATAATATGTAAAATGTAGTTGGTCTGTAGTGAGACAAAGTGCCAGTCTGGGAGAATTAGGAGACAATTCTAGTGCCTATCTTTCCATGGCCCTTGAGGAGATTACTAAAATTCTCCAGGGATTTTTTAGTATCCTTTCTTATAAGGACAATCAGGTGAATGGAATGCTGGGCCTAGAGTCATGAAGACTCAAGTTCAAATCTGGCCTTGAATACTCACTAGCTGTGTGACTGGACAAGTCACTCAGCTTCTGTCTGCCTCTTTTCCTCAACTATATTATGGGGATGCTAATAGGATATATTTCCCTATGATTGTTGTCAGTCAGTCAATAACCATTTATATGCCAGGAACTGGGTTAAGGACTGAGAATACAGGGAAAGGCAAAAAAAAAAATTGGTCTCTGCTCTCAAGAAGCTGACAATCTAGTGGAGAAGACAACAAGCAAACACATATATACCCATAAACTATATGCAAGAAAAATAAGAAATAAAAGTTAAAAGAGGGAAGGTAACAAAATTAAGGGTGTTGGGGGAGGCCTCCTAATCAATTCCTAATCAAAGACAACCTAATCAGTTTTAGCAGAAGATGGTTTTTTGGTATAAATGACAGAATATTTGTAAAGCACTTAATACAGTTCTGTGAAGATGACACATACTTAATACATGTTTATTTCTTTCCTTCCTTCCTAAGAAGAGTTTCAACAGAATAATGAATAATAACCAAAATAATTCACATTCTAGTTCTACTGTTTCACTGATGGAACTTCCCATTCTCTTTTGTTTCTGTTATCTTAGAACCAAAATTAAAGAAGTCCTGCTGATTTTCCTTCCCTTCTCTGTCAATTTCAGTTGTTTTATATTTAGTTTATAAGACTTTAATATCATTTTCCCTACCAATAGTCTCTCTCTTGCTAGCTTTCTCATTTTGCTCATGTTCACAATCATACTCTCTAGGCACTTTCTCTAATTCCATTACCATTTTCAACTCTGTATGTTCTTAATGCTCCTTTCTTGATACTTGTAATAACTCTCCTCAAATGCTTGCACTTTTTCTCTTCAAAATCACTGAATTTCCCTAAGACTTAGAACAATACAGAACACATAGTTTTTCAGGGTAAGCTCTCCTCATCCTCTTTGGTGGCATTATATTCCAACTCTATTTAAAATGCTAAATTCTTGAGAAAAGATCATGTCTAGCTATATTTTATACAACATTTTAACATCATGTTACAGATGTTAGATAATAATAAAATCATGCCCAAAGCAATCAAACATTCCCTGAGAAACTGTCACTATTTCTAAAATGTGCACATCATTTATTCACTAGGGACCACATAACTGTTAGGAAGCCTTGCTTCCCTAGCTCTGTGCATTCAATTAATGAGGTTAGTCAATGAGAATTTGATGCAACCAGAAAACACATGTGAAACTCTCATTAGTTACTTTCCTTAATCAAATGTGCTGCTGCCAGATTGTCCAGACTCCATGAGGCCTTTGTTAACTAATTCCATTTAACAGATTTAAAACAAAGTCAGACACATTATCAAGAGCTGAGTCTCTTGAATACTTGGAAATAAGAAACTAACAAGAGTTTACTAAAAAAAGAACCCAGCATGCACTAGTGACCAAAAAAGTAATACACTTTGCTTCATATACAAATATGGTAGAAATTCATATTTTGAGGTTTGATTTTATGATTTTGTTTTTCCCACCAAGATAGCCATAAGGTCCTGAAAGGAGAATGGGGTTCTTTTTGGTTCTTTTGTTGACTTTGTATCCCCTGTAACTAATGGTGTTTTTCACAGTGCAAGACCACTAATAGGTGTTTGTTGAATTGAAATTTTCTTTTCCTTTACATTATGTAGTCTCCTCATTATCAATGGATAGTATACATTTGTGAGAAAATTGTTGAGGTTTGCTTTGGGTTGCCATCTGTAGCCACAGAGCAGGATTTTTCTAACAATTAGCTTATTAGAAAGTTGACTACTATATGTCCCTTATTAGCATTCTATGCCAGAGGGTCCTAATGTGGCATCCCTAAACATATTACCTAGAGAGGAAAATGAATTCACAAATGCAAATCCATGAAATGGCCTTATTTTTCAAAGGCCTTCTTGGCTATAATCAACCACTACTAATCCTAACTCAATGACCCTTGAATGGATTTTTAGGTCTAAAAGTATGAGGTGAGCATCCAAAGTCCTAGATAGAGGCAATTAAAGAACCTTCCTGAAGTGGTCACGTTATTTAAATTCACACTGCATGTTTTTACTGAGCCAGGATCAATATTATATAAAAATAATTTTGAGTAATGTGAATTCAAACACAAAAGAACCTAGCTGTTACTTTTCTGGTTTCATTTCATCCCCACAATTCACACAACTACAAGGAAGCATAAAAATATTCCTGAAGATGCAAAGTTGCTGTAAAAATACAATAAATTATTCCAACTCCTAAAACCAGGATTTTTATATTAGTACCTGGGCAAATGCAATGATTCCATAGGCATCATCATTAGAAGGGATAACTATTTTCACATAATTATTAATACCAATCTCTGCTCCTCCTTTGGGAGTTTTAAGCTGAACTTTGAAAAATTCTTCTTCCTCTGGTATTATGTCATCAAGAATATTGACTGCAATTATGGCTTCCTTGGTTCCAGGTGTGAATATCAATTCACCTGAACTGGCATGAGAAAAAATATATAAATAAGAGTACAAAATAAAACAATATAAGGAACAAACAGGCTAGATTGATTATAAACATCTCAAAATACTAATATCAATGATTGTAAAAAAAAAGTGCTCTCTCAAAAATAAAAATATTCAAATTGATAAAGGTTTTGGCTAAATATAAAGATTGTAAGTAATGAATAATAACCAGTATAGTATCTCTTCATTCCTGTTTATTTAAATTTTAAGTCATCAAAGAAATTTTGGTCTCAGATCTGTGATTTCTTTTGTATAAAGGGCTCCAAATGAGGAAAAAAAATCTAAACTAATGCAGAGCAGTACATGCTCTATAAGTCATAATTCCAAAGAGATATCTGATAGCACTCAGAGAGTACATTAAGTCACATAGTCAGAATGTGTCAGAGTCAGGACTTAGACCTAATTACTTTTGACTACAAAGCCAGTTTTCTATCCTGTGCCATTCACCAAAGGGGTACTTATCAAAAAATATAGAATGCAAAATAAAAGAGTGCATTAATATACTCAGTATGAAATGTGAAACCTACCTGGGAATAAAATCAGATTGATCTGAGATATAGGACAATTCATAGATCTGTGAGTGATGAACTCCTGATAAAATAATGAGGTTTTTGCTTAAATTCAGTGACTTTACAGTAACAGAAGCTGCATCATTAGCAGAAGGTGCTCCCAAAACAAAAGAGAATTGATTCAATTCTGAACTCCAGCAATAGAGAGCAGATTCAACTTTGCCAACAAGTAGTATATGGACTGAAAAGAGTAAAGAAAAGGAAAAATAAAGAAAAGTGACAAAAGGAATAAGCAATCTTTAAAAATACTATGGAACAATAATATTAGCATGGCTACCTGTCTACTATCTATTTGAAATATTTCCTAAATCACAGGTCTGTTTACATCATCCCTCTACTCAATAAATTCCATTAGCTTCCTAATACCTCCAGTATCAAATATAACTTCCTCTGTCTGGCATTCAAAGCCCATCATAAACTCTCTCTTTCCCTTTCCTGTCTTCTTACACCCTATCACAGCATATATAAATCAAAAGGCACAGAAAGGAGATTTAAAAAGGCTAAAAATTGTCTCAGCCCAAAACACCTGATATCCTTAATAATCAGAAAGTCACAAAAGCCAAGGTTATGACTAACACAGAATATAAGCTCATCTGTAACACTATACATAGGAGGATATTTGAAAAATATAAACAATGTTGCTTCATTTTATCAAGAAGAAGAGTACAAAGAGATGGGGGAGATCTGAAAGTACTAGTGGCGAGATGTGGACCTCCAATGATTCCTAGCAGGGTCATTAATATGTTAATAGTGCTAACTTCAAGAAGGTGATGATAAAAGAGGAGTATAAAAAGAATGGAAGATGAATGTAACCATTCTATAATTAATACTACTGTATTGTAAGAAAGGATGAAAGAAGGATTTCATAGAAACTTGGGAAGCCTTGCATGAAATGGTGAAGAACTAGAAGAACAATTTATACAAATGATGGCACTTGTAAGGACAAAAAAACTTTGAAAGACTTAAAAATATTTAAAGACCAAATTGAAAAGTGATAATAGAGTTCCAGAGAACTGAAGATAAAGTATGCTATGCACATCTTAACATAGAGTTGATGGGCTCAGGGTAATGTATTTTTTTTTTCTCAACAATATTTTATTTTTCCAAATACATGTGATGATAGTTTTCAACATTTATTTTTGTAAGACTGTTTCAAATTTTTCTTCCTCCCTTCCTTACCTATTCACTCCCAAAAACAGCAATCTGATATAGGCTAAACATGTGCAATCCTTTAAACATATTTCCATTCCAAATTTTATATTGTGCAAGAAAAATCAGGCCTCACGGGAAAAACCACAAGAAAGAAAAAGTAAGTAAACTAACAAAAAAGGTGAAAATATTATGCTTTGATCCACATTTAATCTCTATATTTCTTTCTTTAAATGCAGATGGCATTTTCCATCCCAAGTATATTGAAATCAGACATGTATTTTTTGATATGGCTTGTGCAGTTTCACTACCAGTACATAACTGATATAGGACTTGACCTTCCTGACTCCAAGACCACCAATTCTCTATCCATTATACCATACTGCCTCATATTTCCTTTTATTACCTTTCAAAAACCTTCAGCTCCTATTTAATTTCTTATTTAAATCTTCTGTACATAGTTCTGTCTTTCTTCCTTAAACTCCTATAGTATCCTTTGACTCTGCTATTCATTTTTATAAGATTATTATAAAACTATTATACCTCATTTACTTTACTTGCATTTATTATCTGCTCCAGCCCCTTTTCTTCCCTCTACCCATTAAACAACTGAAAAATAAGATAAAACCTAATAACAAATTGTAGTAAAGTAAATGACCACATCAGTGATACACCAAAATGTATCTATATCATTCTACATTTTAAGTTACCATTTTAAAGTTACCTCTCTGGAAGGGAGTAGTAGGACAAATGGAACCATGGATCATCATTTCATGGATCAGATTTCCAAAATATTTCAAAATTCGTTTTTATTATATAGTTTTTTTTTTGTTATTGTATAAATTATCCCCATTAGTTTAAAAAAGTCTTTCCGGTTTCCTCTGAAATTATCATTTCATTTGGCACAATAATGCTAATTACTTTCATATATTATAATTTAATTAGCCATTCTCCAATTCATCGGTATCCTACTTTTCAGGTTGGAATTACTATGAAAAGAGCATCCATAAATAATTTTCTCCATATGGCCCTTTTCTTCTTCCTTTGATTTCTTTTGGGTATTGACCTATTAGTATCACTAGATCAAAGAATATATACAGTTTAATGCGATTTTGGAGCATAGTCCTAAATTGCTTTCCAGAATGATTCTCATCAACATGCCTGTCTGACCCTCATCTATAATAATTGCCATTTTTTTCTTTTGGTATTTTGCCAATCTAATGGGTGTAGGCTGAACCTCAAAATTGCTTTAATTTTCATTTCTCTAATTATTAATGACTTGAAGTATTTCATATAATTATTGATAAAATGAATTTCTTTGGAAAGTGCTTATTCATATTCTTTGTCTATCAATTGGGGAATTAAATTTAAAAATTTGACTCAGCTTCTTATAAATTTTTTAAATGAAACTTCTATCAGAAAAACTTGCTGCAAAGCTATTTCCCAGTTACCCTGTTTCCATTCTAATTTTAATTAAATCAGTTTTGTGTAAATACTTTAAATCTTATATAATTATAACAATCCATTTTATCTTCTGTGCTCCTCTCCCTTGTTTGGTCATAAATTCTTCTTTTATCCAGAGATTTAAAAGATAATTTCTTTCTTACTACTCTAATTACTACTATATTCCATTTCTATTATATATATATATGTATATATATACATACATACATGTTTTGTCTCTCAGAACATACACTAGTCACATGTAAACAGGGACTTCTTTGTAGCTCTGGCTGCTAGAATGGTGACATATAGAAGAAATGTAATATCGGTTGCCCTATTCACATAGAACATATTTGAAGCCATATTAAAAGACAAAATTACCCGTTCCTAATTTGTGAGATATAAAGAAGAAAATAAATGATGGATTTCTTAGGAAGCTTCACAATAAAGAATAAATTGCTTTAGGAGAACCTAATAGCATTAGGTTGTAAGTAAACATATTTTTTAAATTCTATACTCAGCAGAGATTAGAAATAGCAATTCTCTATCTTCATTATAATTTCACAATACATAAAAGTCAATTAATGTCATGCCTCAGTTTCTCAAAGTGGGCAACATGAAAGACAGCTTTAATTTTAAAGTTAGAAAGTTAGGGTTTATTTCTTAGCCCTGCTACTTAAAGTCCATGTGATCTTGGGGCCCCTAGGTCTTAATTTCTTCATTTCTACAATGAGAGGAATGAATTAAATGACCTTAAAGATTCCTTCCCAGCGTTACATCTATGTTACAACTCTAAATTTTCCTTTTAATAGCTTTTTCTATTTGTTTAATTAATTTATTGCATTTCAAGCTGAAACTGGAGAAAATCATGAAAAGATCAAAACCTAAAGTTAATGTTTCATTAAGTGTAAGGATTCTCCAATCCTAGGAAAGACAGAAATCTTAATCAAAAATCCCAATTCAAGTCCATGTCAGTTGCTTCATAGCCTATCAAATCTAATTTGAATATCTTTATTCCCACAATTCTATTCCTACAGAAATGAATCAAAACTTATTATAACTAAAATGAAGTTAATTTTATTATTACTGTTATCTGAAAGTACTGGCTACAATTAGAATAAGTTCCTAAACATTAATCCATACCTATCCCTGAGGTAGGTGTGAAGGAGTGGATCCTGTTTATAGCACCAAAATCTAAGGACTGAAAATATCTTAAAGAAGACTGCCCTGTCTCCCAGATGAAAATGTCAGTTGAACTCTTGTCTCCTACAAGAAAAGAAGAAAAATAAAGTCTGAAGGCAAAAATTAGAAAAAAAAATTTATACAAGAAAACATATAATGAAGGAATATTAAATATAACTAAAGTAGAAATAGGTCATCCTTTTTTATACTATAACAAAATGTATATATAGTTAGCCTCTTAAAATTAGTAGATGGTAAACAAGAACACTTAGGTAAAACAATGTTTGACTATATTAAAGAAACAATGCATTTTCCCTCTAAAAGTAGAGTGATATGGGGACAGCTAGGTGATGCAGCCCTGAAGTCAGGAGGACCCGAGTTCAAATCTAGCCTCAGACACTTAACACTTCCTAATTGTGTGACCCTGGGCAAGTCTCTTAAGCCCAATTGCCTTAGCAAAAAAACAAAAAAACAAAAAAAAAAAAAAACACCATACATATATATATATATATATATATATATATATAAAGAGAGAGAGTATTGTTTTAAAAAATCACCTTTCAAATTCAGAGAAAATTTCAAAAATAATTTTACTACCCGAAGTCCCTAGACATTCTGCATCGCTGACACCCACTGACTACAGGTGAGCTTCCAAAGTTAAGATGCATCAGAAGTGGCTTAGAGTTACATGTCTAAGATTTTATTGTGGTAGATTTTGTATCATCACTATAAATCTATCAAGATCAAGTTTATTTTCAATTCTATCCTGAAGAAACTAGGGGCTCAAAAAGATCACCATGCATAAAAAATTTTAATGTGTTTTTAATTCTTTTCTTACTTCACACTATGACAGAGCTTAAGTCACATGGTTCTGTATTTTCATCTCTATCTATAATATCATATGTCAGCTGTCTATCTCAAAGAAATATTTTATGGATTAGCTAAAAAATTATTGTCAAGCAATTTTCTCATATAAAGTACCATATAAATACTAGATGACTTCAATAATAGCTACATAGGCAAATGCTGTATTTTATTACCTAGATATATTCCTTTGGCAAAAATTAAGTAGATGTCATCCCCTGAAGTTAAAGCCTCCACATGCACTGTCCCAATGATGGGCACTTCTTGAAAGTGACTAAATTCATTGTCTGACCATCTGAATAAAAGGGAATTTAGTCCAGGGTCAGATGGAGCAACAGCTAGAAACATGGATCCTCCCCTGGGAAACAAGGTCATGCTCAGCACTCCATGAACAGGAAGTTTTTGATGCAGTACGAAGTTTCCATTAACCCATCTGAAGATCTGTAGGAGATGTTCAAAAACAAAGTCATCTTATACCAGGACCTTAGAGCTTTCAACAGCCTAATAAATCACACAGAGATTCTCTGAGGGTTTATTTCACCTGAAGCTCAAAAACAATTTCATAAGCCAAACTTTTTTTTTTCAAAAATGAGAGGAAATCAACTTCTTAGACAGGGAGAAAAATGAGCCTCAGATGGGTACTGATGCCAAATTGCCTTCTTTTCTTGTTTGCTTAGTGAGCTATTTGGAACTAAACCAATTCCTAAAATTGTTAGACCTACAAAATCTTAAGTGTTCACAGCAACCTAATTATTATGTGAATTTATAAAAAAAGTTTTAAGATGTGAAATAAGGCACTGAAAAAAATCTCACTATAATATTATAACCCATCATAGAGAAGAAAATAATATATAGGAAAATGCCTAGTTCTCTCTGAGAAGGAGTCATCCAGGCTCAAATCTAATCTCAATAATAGCAGTACATGTAGTCTTCAGGGGAAAGAAGGCTACCAGTGCTTGACTTAAGTATAAATAGTGACCCAGACTATTTAATTTCCTAGGCATTCAACCAAGGCATTTTTTGGGAAAACTGAATAAATTAATTTTATAAAAGAAATGAATATTTAATCAACCTGTAAGCAATCAATGACTAAGTTCCATTTTCTTATTTGCCAGTTAAGTATGACTTTATTTAAATCCTGAAATCTAAGATATGGTACTAAAAAGAAACCTAGATTTTTTTTTTTTCAAACAGAAAAAAATCAAACCTGAGTCAATTCAGAATCATCCTTCTTCTGACTTGCAACAATCAAAAAATGTTGATTAGTTAAAGTAAAATGTTTTGCTTGGCTACTTTCTGGAACTACAATCGTCTGTTCCTATAAAGAAGGAATAACAATACAATTAAAATTAAGAAAAAGAGAACTGAGTTATGAAAAGCATAATCAATATTAGCCAATTTTTCTTGTAACACAATTTAGAGAACTGTGAGTTCTAAGTTTTCATTGGTTTCTTATATATATTTGAAGGAAGACATGAAAAGTATTATCCTGAAATATAGATCTATGATTCTGTGGTCCCTAACTAAAGAAACATATGACAAATTTCTTAGAGAGACCCATTTCTAAGGGAGGAAGTAGAAGGCGGGAAGGTGGGATGACTGATGAGAGAATTCCCATGTCCTATCTAATGAACTCTCCCAATCACCTCAATGATTTCACAGAATTTGAGCCTTTTTCCTAGGATCTGGTAAGCTCAACCCCTGAAGAATGTGGGCTTTCAGAAGAATGTGGGTTCTGATAAATAGAAGTATGAATAGAATGATTTTACCCATGTATATATATGTGCACATACAGGTACATATACATATATAATACATACACAGATATTTGTCTCTAAGGTTAGCTATCTCTAGGACAAGGAGGAAGAAAAAAGGGGAGGGAAGAAAGTTATATATGATAACTTTGTTATATATTTAAAAGGAATAGCAAATTGTGCATAATGAATTTTCAGTTTTGCATATAATCATCTTTTTCTATTCTATTCTGTTACAAAATATTTATTTCATTTCTTAACTTCATAATAAAATATTTTTTTTTAAAAAGGAAAGAAAATATCTTCTTAATGTTCACCAAGGCCTATTGTCTTTATTAAGATGATTCAGGAGGTTGGACTTTTATCAGAAGACCCACCCCTTTGAAACAGTTTGTAGAAGTTCGACAATCACACTACCAGATCTTTTTTCTCTTTTTTTCTCCTACCTTTTCCCTAAACTAGATTAGAACAGAGAAAGTTTATGTATTAGATAGGGGATTTCAATTTCTTAGGAAATATGATTACCAAATCAAGCCTTTTAGTCAGAAAAAAAAATAATTTCCTGAGCAACTCAAGCACAAGAATAAAGTCAACTTTAAGAGTTTGAAGACTTAGTCTTTAAAAGAGAATGAGAGTCAGCTCCTGTATCCAGAAGAGCCAGAAAGGTTAAAGTCATATCATGGGGATGTGAGAAGTTGGAAGCTTGTCAACCTTAACTATTACAAGGAATAACTCAAACTATCTTGAAGGAGAAGAAAATTGATGTCTAAGAGTTACAAAGGATGTTTCCCTTCAGCAGGAGTCTGAGATGTCAGAGTAGTACCACAAGACCATAACGGGTCTCTGAGGAAATGGGGCAGGGGGAGCTCCTATAATATCAGGTTGCTCAGCAACCCCAAAATCTGTTTGCCTCCTGGGAGGCAACTATAGAGGAAACTAAGAATTTTGGAGGGACTGTATAGGACCTACTAAGAAATCTAAGGATCCACCAAAAAAAAAAAAAAATCAATGTATTACTTCTATGACAAGGCCAAATTCAGTTCCTTCTAAAGAGAATAATTCTGAATGTTCTATTTTACACCTATTAATAGGTTATTGTGAGTCCTCTAAATATCTTTTTTGTTTCAATATCCATCTGTGGACTCCTATGCAGTTTCTGAACCTTCTGGGGGTGAAATCAAGGCTGTTTTCTCTAACTATATGCACCTTGAGTACCCTTGCACAGAAACTAGAGAAATCTAGCCTTTGTAACACCTAGAATCTTAGTGAGTCTTGGGTGATAAATTACTACTCTAAAAGAGGAAGTTTCTTTCCAATTAAAGTTAGAGCATATATGGTATGATACTTAAACAAAATTATAAAAATCTGATTTCTTAAGAAATTTTATATGCAAAATATTAACTTTTTTACCAGGAATAATTTGAATTCAGATGTGATGGTATATATGCTATTCTTAGAAGGTTTCTCTCCATCTTTTTCTCCATGAGTAATCACAACATAGGGAGAACCATTGATATAAAATGTCTCACAGCTTTTAGGGTTTTGTATATTAATATCCTAAGAAATAAACAATAAGAAAAATAGTGAGAAATAGATAAATACAGTTAGCTAATTTATCTAAAACTAAAAGAACCAATATTTACCTCAATTAGAATGAAAATTCCTTGCCATCGGTAGAGAGAAGAAAATTGTTGGGAGGATATTCTTAACATTATACCATATATTGATTCTCCTAATTTAAAGAAACACCAGCTAGAGGCTGTATCAAAACTTTGAAAGACAGATAGTACACTGTTCATCCCTCCTGAAAGAGAGGAAAATATATTTACATTAGAAGAATCTTTACATTTTAAAATATTCTCTAACTTTTGGATTTGGAAATCAATGAATGCCTGTATTTCTGAGATTATTATTAGTTCAGTTGTAAATTTTGCTCAGGCAAATTTTTTTTAATTAAAAGTATTCCTAGCAATTAATTTCAAATTCTAATATTTAAAAAAGTTGTCCTTTTAAGGAAATTATTTGCCAGGGATTTCTAACCCAACAGGTCCAAATAATAAACAAAAAAAAACATGAAACACAAGTTTGAATAATAAAATCTTGCATACTAGTAACCGTATATGAATTACATATGAAAAATTGATGAAAATATGCTAAATACTCAAAAATTGGCATCATCCAATTGTACACATAAGAAAAAAGCTTTTAAATTATATGTATCAGTATGACATATGTGGAATTAATAAAAATAGTCAACCGATCTACATGTATGTATACGTTCTCTGCCATAGGGTATGCATTTGAATTTCAGAATATAAATGCCTTCAAGATTTAACTTTATATACATATATGCACACTGTATGTGTGTATATTTAATCATTTCATTTTTGTCAGATGAAGTACCCTGAATGTAGTAAGCAGTTACAAGTTTGCTGAATTAAAAAAGAAAATAAAATAAAAAAATCAATAAGTAAAAGACCTCTTAAAAAGGTACATACCACTATGCAGCATGTCTCAGTTATTATCTCAGGAAATAAAGACTATATTGTTCAATACTTAATCGCTCAATACTGTCACATATTTTAAATACATATTTAAAATAGTATCTAACAGATATCTTAAGAGCCTTGTATTCTTTAACTGGCTCTCTTGATCAGAGTTTTCAGCTAAAACCCTGCTATATCCAGAAAAATTTTGCAGTGTACAAGAGAAAACTACATATTGAATGTCAGCTAAAATTTTTCATATTTTTAAATTATTATATTTATTTTACAATTAAAATAAATGTCCATCAGATTGACTTCTTTTCTGAAACAGAGTAAAAAGAAGTTGGAAATTTTCACATTAATGGCTCTCTACCTTTGGAGCTGCCCATAGAAAAGATATTAATCATACCAATTAGGAGACAGTAAGCAATAGATAATATAAATGTTGAAGCTAAACTTAATTTGTATATCAGTTACTATGCTGACATTATGCCTACTTAATAAAGTAAGCATATTCTTAAAAACATTTAACACTTTCCCTTTTTTAAAAAAAAATTCACTTTGTGAAGTCCTCATCTTCACACAAAAATAGATATTTTGAAAGTTTGCCCACTGTATTTTCCTAAAACACTTAATAGTCTTACATAGACAAGAAGACAATATATCTGTGATTAAAGAAAGAGCTAATTCTTAAATTTAAAAGTCTTCAGATAAAATAAAACTTACATTGGTATGTAGTGTATAAAATCAGTAAGGTGTACTTTATGTACAATCAATATTATCTTTAAAAATCTCTTAAAAACTACCCAGAATACAGTAGACCATCTTTAAGCAACTGTAGTATAAAGCTTTGTTTAGGTACATTAAATCTTTGTTTTAGAAACAACTGAGTACAAATTTTATTTTTAGAACACATAGAAAAGGAAGGGGAAAAAACAGGCCTGGTACTACTATTCAAAAAGGAAAAAATTAAAAGAGGTAAAAACTTGGCCTGAAAGCTTGTTAATTAGAAGGAAATATTCTTCTGAATAGGATTCACCCAGAAGTGCTAATTATTTTACATACAATCTTCCTGTTTTACCTAGAGATAACCAAGGGCACAAGAAGTTCAAAAGGAATATAGCAGGGGCTTTCTAGCTGACTAGGAAGGACTAAAAAATTTTTCCTGTCATTAACTTTCCCAGACCACCAGAATGAAGAGTTGTGGCTTGATGAAAAAGATATTTCTAGAATCATCCTGCATATGAAAATACTAATACTTAAAAAAGCAGCAGACTCAGGTCCTATTTTTTAGTCAACCAGGGCAAATGTTCATAAAATGGACCAATAATCCTCTCCGTCTCTGTGTTTTTTCCCTTCCTTGACTCTTCTGCCCTCCCTCTTTCTTTATATTTCTGCTTTTGTCTCTTTCAATCTCTGCCCCTATTTCCCTTATGCCATGTATGTATAGTTGAATTCTCAAAAACTAAGTGTTGGTGAAGCTATCATAATGCTTTCTAAAATAAAATGAGTCCTGGAAACCCAACAGAATATGAAAAGCAATAGAAGAACTCTTAAAGGAGAAATTATTTTGTATAACAAATTAAACATTCCAAGATACCTTTATTAATTGCTTTTTCTCAACTTTCAACAAAATGACTAACAATTGAAATAAAAAGAAATTAATCGTTATTTGGAATCTTTGAGGTTTTGTTTTCAAAAGGAACTGAACTTACTCATGCCAAGGGCAGTTTCAGACACAGTCTCCCATTCCACACTCACAGTTAAATTAAGTCCATTATTTCGGGACACACTTAAGTAAACAGTCCTGTTGGTTTCTTCAACAGTGACAGTTGTGGCTCTAAAAGTAACAAGTAAGATTTAAAAGGTGAGAAAACAGTCTCATTTTCATATTCAACTGATATTCAGCAATTATTCCATGAGCATGAAATAAATAATGAAGCATAATTGATGGCAAGTAAATTTTCTTTTCGTTATAGAATACATAATGCTAACATGTTTTATGACATTAGGATAAGACTGAAAATAAATCATTAACTACATTTGTCTAAAACAAAGAAAATATATATTATTTGTGTAGTATGTCTCTCAACAATTACCACACTGTCCTGCAGAGAGAAGATGCATGATAATGTTTATTGAATTAGTGGACCTGAATTCTGTAAAATAATAATATGCAAGTTGAAAAATGTTAAAGACTAGTCTGAGTCAATGGATATGGCATAAAGAATCCTGAACCTGAAATCAAGAAACTAGACTTAAGTCTGAGTTTGTCACTGTCCAGCTATGGAACTTTGGGAATAACAAAGACTCAGTTTGATCATGGAGATAATATGTGTATTATATACATAACCACATTGTAGAAGGATGCATAATGGATAGTTAGGTTGCCTGGGAAACAGTGAGATGAATTCAAATTCCATCTCTTCTATATAATGACTGCATAACCCTTTTGGCACAGAACATTTCAGGGTGACAGACAGCTTTCTAGGATTAAAAGCTATGTAGAAGACAACAATTTGCATTGAGGGAGATGGTTTCCTTAATTCTGGAGTTTCTTATGCCAATGAAATCACAGATTCAGCCTCTATACCCATCCTTACAGTAAGAATTAAATGAGATAATGCCTGAGAAAGCATTTTGTAAACTGCTAAATGCTATGCAAATATAAGATGTTATGAATGAAACAGTTTATTTTCAAGAAATTAAATGCAGAAAAACAGCAACTAATGGAAATGCTGAAAATATATTTAAGTTAAATAAATAGCTAAAATATTCACATTTAGCTAATTAGTTGCTTCAATATTATATTTTCTCACTATTGTAAAATACTAGCAATGTCATATTTTCAGTGGAAACATAAGCGTTATACTAATATTGCTAATACTGAATGTCTTCAGGTTACTGATATTCTGTGCCCACAGAGAAATTGGCATTCTGCATTTTCTTCATACTTTCTAGTGAATATCAGAAGCTATAATCTTCATATTAATAAACTATACCTATTTTCAAGTGCCCAAATACTGAAGAGACCCAGTGGAGCTTGGTTCTGCAAAATAGTTATGAGAGTTTGAATAGGTGTCCCTAGTCTCGCTCCTCCAGTTGGGTTGAACAAAGTACAAACAAAATGTTCATCCATCTCTGGTTCTGCATCTAATATGGCAGAAATGTGGAGTGTCTGAAAATAAATTAGGAAGATGAAGTCATTAATATACAGCTCCAACACAGCACACATAGAGACAAGCCATAAATTTTTGACAACAAAATAATCCAGTCCATGGAGTGTCTTATTATTTTTTCAGACTCTCATAATGTGGTAGCATATTTATGTAGCTTATATTGTCAGAATTTCTCAGTTCTTCCATGTATGTAAGTGACAACTAACATATCCAGTTTTTTTTTGCTCTTAAAAGATCAGGTCAAAGTCCCAAACTGCAATTATCTCTTTATTACAGTCATCACAATTTGACTTGTAATTTAGAGCCCTTCATGAAGCCAACTCTATTACAACTTTATTCTTGAATACACCTCATCATCAGATCTAATTTTCAAAAGGCTACCCTGGATTTTCAAAATGGAGATCATGGCCACTTGATGATGAATTGTTTGACCATGACAACTCATGAAATAAAGACATAGATAAAGTAGCCTTATGTGGCTTTCTTTGCATTTCTGAAACAACAGTGACAGATCAGTGGGAAAATAGAGCAGAGAATTACTGAAAATACATAGGTTCTCTTTGGGGAAGAAAACAAAGCTGATGACAGAGTTGTTTTCATCAGGTACCCAAAAGTAACAAGAAGCAACAGTGTGGGAAACTCTTCTTCTTATTATCTTACATACAGTGCCCAAGATGAGCACAAGAAAAAGATCATCATGAATATAATAGCAGTTTATACGCCGACACTTGTTACAAAAGCTGAAGTAGAAAAATTTACCTCAACAACATCCTCAAAATCAAATCAATACATACAGTCACTTGGTAACTTCCCAATCATAGTGAGATTGAAAAGAATGGTAGAAAATATTGGGGAAATGTTCAGGATAAAAAACAAAACAAAACAAAACAAAGGAGACCAGATTCTTATACCAGAAAGGCAGCTTTAAGGTACAGAAAGATCTTACTTCAAATTCCAATTCAGAACATGTGACCCTAGACAAGTTACTTAACTGAGGCAGAACTGCCACAATTTCCTTATCTGCAAAATGTTAATAATAAATGGCACCTATAATCCCAAGGTTGTTGTGAGGGACAGAGATAACTGTGGAAGGCTTAGCATAGTTCTTACTACAAAATCAGTGCTATATTTATAAAGTGCTTTGTAAAATCTTAATGTACTATACATGTTGGTTATTATTATTCAGTGCTTTCTATTGAGAATACTTTCTAAAGGAAGAGTTGAAAGGTAAAATATATGGCATAGCATCATATATGTGCATCCGTGAATAAGTTATAGTACCATTTCAGTGAGAAAACATCACAATATATTTCATTCAAATTCTTCCCATTATTCTCCAAGCAGTTACTATTGTATACAAACAAGATATTGACTCTGATAAATATTTTGAGACAAGTAATATTTCATCTAACTAGAATCTTGCCAAAAATGCATGGAAAACTAAAGCATCATGATAGGGGTAGGAAATTTGTTTTCATAATGATATGATATATAAAATGATGCTTCTAAAACAGTTCTTGAAAATGTAGAATGTCTAGGTACAGTAGCATAAGTCTCTAAAACAAAAACATGACCTACTATATTATTTAACTCCCTCATTGGATAATTTATATTTATAAGTGGTAGAAACAGGAAAATATTGTAACAGATATACTAAATATGGTTTCTTTATTTAAATGTTGACAGTTTATAATCCATCTTATTTCCAAAAAGACTTTAGGCAGTTAATAAAAAATGGTATTTTATTCTTTACTATCTGCAAGTATCCTACCTTAAATCGAACTCCTTCTTCCAAAACAACAAATCCTTTTGAAGGGGTCAGATCTTCAGATAGTTTTGAAGAATTTACTTCATTTACAATAAATTGTACAGTCACAGTTCCAAACAATCCTTGGGCAGGTTCTCGAACAACGTATAATACTGCAACACTTTCCTGGATATAGAGGGCTGTTGGTTCTCTTAGGAAAAAATGTTCACTATTGTTAAATGACAGAACTCCAGGGCCATCATCATTGGCAAGTATGGTAATTAAAGCTGTCAAAATAAAAACAAAAAACAAAAAACAAAAAAAACCCCACGAAATCAATATGCAGTAGGCTGTAATTGCTAAGCACTTAGAAGCCATTCAGTGAATACTTGTTAAACTGAAATGAATACTTCTTTTCTAAATGGAGAGGACATAGACGAGAAGTAGAGAAGAGAAAAAAGGAAAGAGAAAGGAACAAAAAGAAAAAGAGAGAAGAAATAGAACAGAATGAACAAATGAAAAAAGTATTAATTGTTTACCATGTACAAAGATGTGGGCTAAACACTGGGAATAAAAAATTTAAAAAGACAGAAAGGTCTAGCGCTCCTTAGGGTGCTGCAGCAAAGTAAATTATAATGTATCTTCTTTAGAATCATTTCCTCTCTTAAAATTGTTATCTATTTCTGATTATATGTTATTTGATAGTTGTAAGGACTTAGAATCAAAGAGAGGAAAAAAAGGGAAGGAGGAGAGATAGGAGAAGGAAAACAGTGGGGGGAAGCGAAAGGCAAGGGAGAGATAAAGGAGAAAAGCGTGCAATAATCTAGTATAAGTCTAGTATAAACATTATGAAGAATACTTAAAGGGAGGACCTGAAAAGATTTCTTGGGAAATCTTCATATGTAAACCAGACTGACACCTACATGGTCCTCCATAGGGGCCTAGAAGACCATATACCTTAGCCTAGCATCCCAGGTCAGAAGTAGAGATAACTTAGTCTAACCTCCTTATCTTGCAGATGGAGGGCACTGATCATCACATGGTTGCCTTAAGCTACAGAGTTTGAACACAGCCAGATCCCAAGTCCAGTGATCATTTCCATAAGCCATCAGACCTATGTTTCTCCCTTCCATTGATAAAGTATGTCAGAAAATGACAAAGAAACTCTCTAAAGAGAATAAAAATATAATCCAGGGTAGCTAGGTGGCCCAGTGGATAGAGCACCAGCCCTAAAGTCAGGAGTACTTGAGATCAAATCTGGTCTCAGACACTTAACACTTCCTAGCTGTGTGACTTTAGGCATGTCACTTAACCCCAACTGCCTCAGCAAAAATTAAAATAAAATAAAAATATTATAATCCACTACTAGGGCACCTAAGTGCCCAGTCTGCAATCAAGAAAATTCCTTTTCCTGAGATCAAAGCTGGCTTCAGATACTTATTAGTTGTGAGACTGTGGACAAGTCACTTAACCCTGATTGCCTTAGTTTCCTCATTTGCAAAATAAGCCAGAGAAGGAAATGTTAAGCCCTACAGAATCTTTGTCAAGAAAACCCCAAATGGAATCACAAGCAGCTGGATAAGACTGAAAAACACTACACAACCACAACAATCCACTACTTTTTAAAGAATATTGATACTTTGCATTTTTGTAGCATTTTAAAGTTTGTGAAGCCCTTAACAAATATTATCTCATTAGATACTCACAACTCTGGGAGGGAGGGGCTTATTATTATCATCCCATTTTTACAAGTGGGAAATTTGAATGACCTAATCAGAGTTAAATACCTACTAATTGTCTGAAGCCAGATTTAAACTCCGATCTTTCTGATTCCAGGCCCAATACTTTATCTAAGATGCAACTAGATAGGTTGCCCTCAAATAGTTTTATTTAAATATTAGCTATTTAAGAATGACAAAGTGTCAATTAATGGTATAATTGTAGAATTTTAAGAAAATTATAAAAACAAAAAGGGTCAGGAATGATATGTATATGTATGTCTCTCTATATACATATACATGTGTGTATGTATGTGTTTTTCTCCTATATTTTACATGACACTCCCATCTTCCTATAATATTTTTAAAACTTTTTGCCTATATTTTTCTCTGCATAATTTTCCTGAGAAATTTCATTCCAGTTTTGAAATAGCAGGTAGATTTTATGCAGCTATTCAGGGGCTTTAAGAATCTTCATTTTAAAGCTAGAAGCAATAATACATGAAAAGCAAGAGATTATGTTGCTTAAAACTCTTTACATTTTTCACTCTTTCTTCTCTAACTGAAGACTCTTTTCACATGAAATCATATGTATTTATAGGCGTGTTATGGAAAAAAAGAAGACAATGGCTTAAAGGAGCAGCAAGGAACACAAAGGCACTAAAGTACTGACTTTCCATATAACTTCATTTGCACTTTTCTTTACCCACTTCTTATCTTCCTAGAAGTCAGCAAACAATATGGTTCTCAATTTTTGTTAACTCATAGTTATGCCATGAGGAATCATGACACCCTGAGTGTCTCAGGGTGGCAACATTATAGGAAATTTGGGAGTTTAAGGTGTGGGTACTTTTATATGAATTCAAGATGTGGTAGTTTTATGTGAATTCAAGGTGTGATATGTTTTAAAGTTACCTTAGGGATCATAGTCAAGTTTTATTTATTTTGTAAATAATATATTAAGCATTCTATGTATGCTAAGTAAGAAATATCAAACAGAATTATGTACTTATAAATTTTCTATTTTCACTAATACAAGAGCCAAAATCTTATGTGCCATGGCATGTTTTTGGAGAAACATTAACATAGAATCCAGTCAACAGTAAACTAATGATTTTATTTGCTATTTATATTTATTATACTTGTCTTATATTTATTATGTGCTGAATTTTATTGCATCTTTGAATAGATGATGACTTGTTTCAATGGTAAGCGTTATTCAGTCTTTGAAACAATTTTCCATACAGATTATCAAAGTGTTAGATTGTATGATTAATTCTATTGTGGTGTTAAAAATGTCTTTCCTGTATTAAACATTAATTGAAATAAAAATTAAATATTAGTTGTTACTCAATAGATTCCTATAGAGGATGAAATGAAATACAATGACTTAGCTATCTGTTTAAGATTCCATTGTACTTTCTACCCTATAATATAGCTAAGAAGATAATACTGAAGTGAGTTGCTAGTTGTTTTTCCCCCAGGCTAAGCACTTATCAATGGAAATTACATTAAAGAACATTCATTACCATCTACTTTTTCACTGAATCTTTTCCATCTAACTTAATGTGAATCATAGGATAGTATTTTTACCTTTTGGTTGTTTGCTTACTTTTATTTTTTTCTTTCTCATTTTTTTCCTTTTTGATATTATCTTTCTTGTACATCATGATAAATGTGGAAATATGTTTAGAAGAATTACATGTTTAACCTATCTTGGATTATTTGCTGTTCAGAGGAAGGGGTGGGTGGAAGAGAGGGAGAAAAAATTGGAACACAAGGTTTTGTAAGGGTGAATGTTGAAAACTATCTTTGCATGTATTTGGAAATAAAAAGCTATTATTAAAAATATAAATATATATAACAAAGTAAAACAAAAAATGTATATTTTTCATTGTGATACAAAACTTAAGCATTTTTTTCCACTCTAAATGAGAGTGAAGCAGATCAAACACTCTAGTATTGCTTAATCTTTTTCACTACTCCAGTCTACTTTGATGTAGATAATTTTAAAAGTTAAAGAAGAAATGAAGAGAAATTCTATGAGAAAATATGATTTCATTACCTGTTGTATTTTCCCCCAGCTCGAGTCCAGGAGAGGGATTAGTTAAAATCATCAAAAATTTTTCATCTCCTTCAGGTATTTCATCATCAAGAATTGTGATTTCAATGTTTTTATGCCTCTCTCTATCAGCAAAGTGAAGAATCTGGTCACAAAAATGTTGACAGTATTAAAATGAAAAGAATCAGTATTTGCTATATAACACTTATTTAGAAAAAAACAGTATGATGGCTTACAAAGATATCCTGAGGTTCACTTCATGATACTGGCTCTTTGTGGCAAGGTTTTATGCTATACTTAATATCTGGTTCAGACCAAGTCTTCTTTTTAAGACACTGCATCCTACCACACTCTCACCTCCCCAAATAATTTCTTTGGTCAAATCCTGATTTTAAATCCAAATGCAAATATATACTAACTGTGATCCTGAATAAAGTCATTTAAATCCTCTTTGCTTCAGTTTCCTCATAAATAAAATAAGAATAATAATAGCATCTACCTCTTAAGGTTGTTATATCAAATGAGGTAGTATTTATATAATGGTTAAAAACTTTAAAATGCCATATAAATGCTATTATTATTACTGTTAATGTTTTTAAACGGTATTTCAAAGGCAGTATAATTGAGAAAAATATAACCAACTTTTGATAATGATCATGCTTTATTGGGATTACCATCTCCTGTTATAAATTTTAATATCACTTGTTGGTTGAAACCATTTATATTACATATTTCTTACAAGTCCACATGAAAATATTGCACTAAAATTATCTATAGGAAAAAATAGAATCCTTATACTTTTTCGTTATTTCTCTGATTCAGCATCTACTCAGTGCAACTCACAGTATAAAAATGATAAATAGGATGTTATGTCTGACTTCATGCAATTCACAATTCACCAGTGCCTATAAAATGTGTATACAGATCAATACTGTACAAAATCGAGTTTAAATAAGTATATAAGAAGTACAAAGTGCTAAGAGATCAGACGTGTCCGGGATAAATAAGTTGGGAAAACTACTGATGATATAAGTATTTTCATCTATTTAGAGAAGACCCAAGAGAAGAGCACCAGTTACCATCAAAAACACCCAGTTCCAGGTAGTCTCTACAGTCTAAGCCTAAAATGTGAGCAGAAGTAGTTGATCCTGAGGCTCAACTAGGGAAAAAACTTCAAGGTTTAATTTCATGGGTACATTACCTTCAGGCAATAGTGCATCATATAGTTAAGAGCCTGGAAAAATGAAGATGGCTTTCCTAAACAGTGGGACCAGTTTATAGCTCTTTTAACAATACATCAATGTGCATGTTTTACTGCAATCTCTCCACTATCTTTTTTTTTTTTTTTTTTTTTGACGGGGGTTTCAGTTTTGCCTATCTGTAAATAGATTTTTAAAAACCTATTTTAGAATTTAAAACACTCAAGCACTTTTATGTGACAAAAATGCTAGATTCCTTAAAAATAAGGGGACAATTTTTTTTCTGATGATGATTTTTGAAGTCACAAATGTCACAACTTACTGTAGCTTCCTCTTTATTAAAAAGGACACTTGCTATAGTTCAAGACCTAAATATTTCTCATGTAACTAATATAATATAGCTTTCTAACTGAACATCTTATCTTTAGTCTCTCCCCTTTAAATCCAGTTTTTACTCATAATATTTTAATGCAAAGATCTGAAAATGATACTCCCATGGCCCTCCCAATTTTCCTTAAGGATAAAATATAGCTCCTTAACCACATTTAAGGCCCTCATTAATTTGATTCAAAAATACCTCTCCAATGTTATTCCACTACTTCTGTATATATATTTTATATTTCATATATACATGTATACATTTTGCATTTCATTAAATATTTTCCAATTTCATCCAATCATCTCCTGCCTCCATGCATTGATACAGATCTCTATGATCCAACCTACATACAAAATACAATTAGTTGTTGCCTGGGGATTTCTAATGAAGGGAAATCTATTATCTCTAGATACAGCCAATTTCATTTTTGTATAGTTCTGATATTAAGAAAGTTTTCCTAATATATAATAAAGACCTGCCTTTCTGTAACTTCTACCCATCACTTTAGTCTCACTAATCTATAAACTCCCCATAGTTCTTACTACAGGGAAACTATGTTGAAGGAGGAAATTCTACTCAGTGAGTGTGGTGATGGAGTGGAAATGCTAAAGAGATGGCTGGAAAAGGGAAAGGAAAGAGATCAAAGAATTCAGATGATTTTCCTCACTTTATCACTGCATCTTATCATGCAAAAGTAGTATTTCTCATTAATAAGTAACTTCTATTTATGATAAAAATAATATAATAACCTGCTTCAAAAAACAGAAGCGTATTGAGCTCATTGTATAAGCCTAATTTTATAAGTTCCACTAAAATTATATTAAAATTAAATTTGATTTTAAGATAGAATTGCACGTAAATTTTCCATCTTTACTAGGTTTTCATTACCATGACCTTAGTACAGACTTCAAAATAAATCATGAATTATATTGATTCCTACCATTGGAGTAAAGTTATAATCCACCTCTAGTTGTGCTTCCAAATTCTGTGCATACACAAACAAGGACACATGGCCAAGTGACCCTCCACTTCGGTGTGCCACCAGTGTTAAGCTTCCTTGTGATTCTTGTACTTCAAACCTCAAAAAAAAGAGAAATAATGCACTTTCAAGTATGTTGTTGGTGGTAAAGTTGCAAAGCTAATTTTATAAAATCACATATTCACAAAACAAATTCATGTAACTAATTCAGTTAGTTACAGGAACTACCTGGTATTGTGCCATTTAATCTTTCCTCTGACTCCATCATTAGCATCAATAATAATCTGTGCTGTTAAGCCTTCTGAATCTAAAAAGCAAAACAGATATTAGTAGTAGTGAGGATGATGATGATCATAATATTTATTATTTTGTTCAATCACTTAAATAGTGTCCAACTCTTTGTGACCCTATTTGTGGTTTTCTTGGTAAAGATGATAGAGTGTTTTGCCATTTCCTTTTGCAGCTAATGTTATAGAAGGAACTGAGACAAACAGGATTAAAGTGATTTGTCCAAGGTCACACAGCTGGTACATATCTGAAGCCACATTTGAACTCAGAGAGAGGAGTTCTAACTCCTGGTCTAGCATTCTATCTGCTGCACCTAACTGTTCTAGGGATAACAACAATAACATGCTTATATTATTTTTTTTTTACAAAGGCACACAAAGCATTTACCTATATCTCATGTAATTTTCACATCAATGCTGTCAGGTAGAACTTTACTGATAAAGAAATTTACAATGGTTAAAAATCACACTTTCATTCATAAATGGATAGAAATCCAATGCGGCTATCCAGAATAATTCATTCCCCAAAGATGTCTAATTGTTAAGATTTCACTGTAATTTATGTTATTGCCAGTTAAGGGGAAGAGGATTGGGAGGAAGAATGAGAATAATTCAGGTGGTATGGTATGGAAGAAAGGCTCTTGGACTTGGAGTCATAAGATTCAGGTGTAAATATTGGTTGCAGAACCAGGGATGTGACCAAGGTCATATCACTTCACTTCTCCGAGCCTCAATTTCTTTATCTGCTAAATGGAGAGAGTAATATCTCTTTTTACACTGCCTTATAATTTTGTTATAGAAAGTACTCTGTGAACGTCAAAATATTGTTCTTAACTACTTAAAGAATTTAAACATTAAGAATTTCCCTAAACTTTGCAGAAACTACATAGCACTCTGACATAGAAAATATTTTCTAGGTTGCAACTTTAGTGACCATCACATTATTATCTTTTTGGGTTAATGAAGTCAAGTCCAATTACAAACTAGTTCTTTCAGCTGAAGATTCCCTATTGGCATGAGTATGAAATCCAATGAAAATAGCTATTAGATAGAATTAGCAATAATAATTCAGAATGAAATATACATAATTGGTATAAATAATTGGGTGGAAAATATATGAGAAATAATACCTTTACATTTGTTAAAAAAAAAAAAAAAAGTATTAGTTCTCTAAAGCTATTAACCTACAATTAGTTGAAAATAATTTATTTACAAATAAGTACTGAAGACTCCCAGAAATTGTACCTTAGATTAAGAATAAGTTATATTTCTTTTCTAGATGCTTATTTCACTTTTGTATCCTGTTTCTTTCTTTCTAGCTCTAACCTCTCTTAGCCTATTATATCTTTCAACCAAAAATAAGAGACTCCAGTTAGTATCACTTTTACATTTACATTTATATTTTGGTAGTAACATTCTCTTCCTAACCCTTTGGAAGAGTTGAATTTCAAGGGACTCTTGTTAACTAGGCTGACAACAATAACATGTCCTTCCTGTTTCCAAATATTTAGTAGGAATTTGTCCTATATTTTGCTATATTTCTTATATATTCTAAACAGAGTTTAATCTTTATAAATGTGTATAAAGCTTTACCTTTCAGTCTGTAATGAATTAATTGAATGAGTTCTAAAGGCATGCAGAGGAAAGATAAGGGAGAAAAGTTAAAAAAAAAAAAAGAAACAGAGATTATAATAAGATTGCTGTTTAATAAAAAATGATAGTGAATCATGATCATTTGCTACTTAAGGGCTAAAAAGAAAATGAACTAATTTAAACAAATAATAAGACATCAAGTGCCATATACAAATTAAAGCACTGACTACTTTTTGAGAAAAACAAATTTAGATTAGTAGATAGACAAATATGAAAATAACCTAAAATAATTAGGATAGATCAAGAACCTTATAAAATTGAAATGTTTACTATATTATCTACTATTCAAAAATCACAAAATAAAGAGAAATCTAAATTATTAAAGTCTAAAGTAATTATTTTTGTTTGTTCTTGACATTACATGAAACATTAGAATAAAATCATTTATCAACATAAAATAAATTAATTTGTATAATGCCAATTGAAGAGAAAGAAAATTATACCTAGTCTAGGAGGGAACGAAGTCAGAGGAGCCATGATAAGTTCAACTGATGTTAAATTGACCAGAAAGTATTCTTCTAGTTCAGGCATGTCATCCTGAAAAAGCATACACATTAGTCTTTTCATTATCCTCTCAAAGTAGTTTTGCCTGTCATAGGCTATTTTATAAATTGTCTTGTTGATGTTCATATTAAATGGTCTTAAGGGAAATCTAAAGTTACAAGCATGAGATGGAAAAGACATTTGCCTTATTCTTATGTCCAAAAGTATTTATAGTAATCCTAGTTGATAGATGCCAATCAAGCCAAATATAGTATTATTATCAAGACTGTCTCTAAGATAGATGTTCATAAAAAAGTTTTAATGGGGATGAAAGACTGAAAAGTCCCAGCATTCTAAATATCTACTATGAACAATTTTCATGCTAAATATCCATCATATATTTTTGATGGAAACAAGTCCACACACAAGGGAAATAAGAGAGATAAGGTCAGGTCCAGCAAAAATCAGACAAGTGGACTAAAAATTAAAACTATACTTCTCCTTTTGCTTGATTTTTATACAATTTTATTCTATCATTTATTAATGTTCTAGTATTAGTAGAGCACAGTATTAGGCTGGACATGTAGACAAAAATTAATATACCAATAGGGAAAAACCTAAAAAATTGAATAATCTCTATTTCTTGCCACTGCTATAGACAAAGTTAAAAAAAAAAAAAGTAGTTCCTTCACTGCCTTTACCAATTGTTTATTATCACAATACTTTTAGGTTTTAATCAATAACATGGGAAACAAAAAGAGGTAGAAACAAGAGGGATAGAGTAATGAAGATAGATGTATTTTTCCAAGAAATGGGCCTCTGGAAGCAAAGGAAGAAGCTTAGACTCAAATTGAAAAGCTCCTTAGTTCTAAGAGAAATTTAAGACAATTTACAAACTTTACAAAATAACATTTCACATATGGAAAAAGAACACCAAAATGCTATATCTTATGGTACCAAATACATGACAATAGCACCATATGAAGTTAAATGTTAGCTTAGCAAAAAAATTATCAGTGACTTCAAGTATTTGATCTTTTTCATTTGTCTGTAATTTTGTGCACTGAATATCCCAAATATAATATCAATAATATGTCACTTTAAACTTTACAAAGAATTTTATATATGCTAATAATTTAATTAATGCAATATTTAATTTTATAATATAATAATGATCTATTAAATACAATGCTGAAACAGCCTATAATTATGAAAAAAAAGATAATTTTCAGGTCATTTTTTTTCCACAAATAAACTTAATATCAGATTAGACTCCCCAGGGCTGAAATTCCTTTATACTTGGAATGAATAAAAAACCAACTTAAGATGGCCCATATAGAGCAATATGTAACATAGGCCAAACACTACATTTGTTTAACAAGCTTATAACAATACTCTCTCTACCCTAACTATACACTCTTTGATCTAATTTATAAAGTTTTCTAATAAATCCTTTGGACATAAAATGATATTCCTCAAGATATAGATAGGCCATGTTTTTCTAAAAGCCATTGCCTACTTCTTGGGGAAAATTTAGCAAAATTTAATAGAACTAAACAAATAACTAAACAAAGAAATATAAGCAGTTATTTTAAAAAGTCTTTGGATTTGATATCAGCACTGACAGTACAAGTTTGAAATCTTACATAAAAGCAAAAAATGACCTAACAGAGTACAGAAAGAGAAAGCATGGGAGGAGAGGGAAGTTTCAGTGTATATACAATTATAATCTAAGAGATCAAACATAGCTAGATGTCTCTTTCCAACAATATAGATAGAATATTCCATAAACTTCAGCATTCTTATGTTGCTTATTAAGACATAGCATTATCGTAAAGAATTTTACCTCCAGGATAGTAATATTGATGGCAGCTGATGTTTCCCCTTCCCTTAATATTAGGGAACCAACTACTGGAATAAAATCAACTCCAGGTTCTGCTAAATTTCCATCTGTCTGATTCTTTAGACTAAGCATCCCAGGAACTGTAGCATAGGTGATATTTATAATGCCTAGTTGCATTGGTGGAGAAAAGAAATTTGCATTATTTAAGATTTTAAGTTACTATCATATAATCTTTTTTGCCTAGTAGACAGACACCTATATCCTTTCAATTCGATAATCCTTTGTCAATCCTTTACTTTGGACAATCTATTTCTCTGGAAGTTCCCCAACACCAATGAAATCACAGGCCTAGACTAAAAAAACAAACAAAAAACCTAACACAATTGCTTGTACATAGATGGCATTTAATTGAACTTATTCATAGGACCATCACTCTAGTTGGAAGTGATTTAAGAAACTATTAATCTCACATTCTCCTGATTTTCTTTCTGCCTTTCTAAATGTCTCCTCCTTTGTCCCTTTCACTAGTTCTTCTTTCCTCTAGATTTGAACAGAGCAATATCCCTCCCCTCAAAGCTCTCTCCTTACCCTACTTTATTCATCTATTTTTACACCTTCTTTTTTGGTGATCTCATGCACTTGTCCAGTGCATAATTATAAACTATTCCTAATTTCTTTCCCAAATTCACAATTATCCTCTCTAAATAACTAGTGGAAATCTCCAGAAGGATTTCCTATCAAGACCACAAGATCAGTCTCTCTGAAATAACTCATTATCTTCCCTCTATGCTCCTGACTTCCCTCCTGACCAAGTTTTATCTTTCCCTGGTGTTCTCCAAATACTATGTTCGTCCTAGAAGAGGCCATTCTCTGGAGCATGATCCTTTGAAAGGAAATTTCAGTGCTGCCTCTAATATTTTTTTTCTTGATGAAAATGATTTCTTTCTCACTGGATCTTCTTCAGTCCTAGTGTATGATTATACTGGTGCAGAGCATTCCACAACCAGTTTGCTTATCCATTCTCAAATCCATAGGTATCTATTTTGTTTCTAATTCTTTGCTATCGCAAAAAAAAAAAAAAAATGCTGCCATAAATATTTATATATTTTCCTGGTGAAGAAAACGTCTGGCAGCAAAGAAAGACAACTGCTTAGCTTGTAACTGGGATACTGAGATATATTCAAGGACATCTTTGCCCAGATAGATTAAATCTTGATTGGGAGAAGAAATTAAATGAATATTTTAAAGAGAGTAATTCTACGTAATGACTACCCCAGAGACACACAGTACTACTTGAATTCAAGACTTCCTGATTTCTAAGTTGGTTTTCTCTACACAACTTGATACAGCCACATCCGATCTAACCAAACTTTCTATTGTTTCCCGGCACTTAGGTCATGTTTGTTTCTATGGTTACCTCTGGATATATTTTATCATTTCCATGACATTGTAAATTTCTTAAGGGTAGAAATAAAGTCTTACTTATCTCTGTATCTTTCCTAGTACTTAGAAAGATATATAGAAAGAATTTCACTTAATAAATGTTCAAATTAAAGCTGAGTTAAATATTATAAACTGATAAAAAAAAAAAAACTCATTCTTTTTGAGATAATACAAACCTAGGGATCCAAATTCTCTGTTGATGAAAAGTTGGATGGTTATATTTGCTTCTTGGACCAAAACAAATCTTGAGGAAGGAGCAAAATTCAAAACCCCATGTGGTTCATCACTCGCCTCCACTGTCAATACAGCTTCATACCCTTGGCTGTCAGTTATAGCCATTCCAGTTGAGAAGATTCCTGAAAAAGTCATCAGACTGAATGAGAAGTTTTGTTAACAATCGAGCATCATTTCCTATATTCTTGATATCTTTCTTCTATTCTGTTCTTTATGCTTAATTTGCTAAAAATTATGCAAAAAGAAAAAAACCAAAGAATTATATTTTTGTAATTTTTACTCTTCTATATTTGACATTCTACATCATTCCCATGTTTAGAATTTTATAGATTAGACAATGGAAGCTATCTATTTGTATTTTCCTAATAGTTAAACATTAACTTATTCACTAGGTCTTGCTGTTATCATTACTTGCACTTCTGGTCTAAGCTATACAATAGAATTAAAGTACAAAACAGATGCAATCAACTTCATAAAGGATTTTATAATCTAATTAGTAGGAATGGGACTGCTTCACTTTCAGAGAAACCATTAATACTAAATTTTCATGGATTTGGGATTGGCAAATAATTTCAAGCTGTTCTGATTTTTTTTTTGCAATAACAATTTCACGACTCCTAATCTGTAAAAACAAAAAATGTAAAAGAATAACAGAGCAGCTAGGTGGTACAGTGGGTACAGCACTGGCTCTAGGTGGAGTCAGGAGAACCTGAATTCAAATCCAAACTCAGATACATACTAGCTATGTGACCCTGGGAAAGTCATTTAACCCTAACTGGATCAAAAAGAATAATGAAAAATAAAAGAATAATATAAAGAATTGATGAAATTTGTTTTTTTTTTTAATAGATAGGGATGATGGTCATTACCATTTTTCTCTTTCATAAAATAGTATTAAATTATAGAAATAATTTAATCAAAGTCTAGGTTACCTTGTGTTCTGACATTATACAAAATCACTTGATATTCTTCTTTTTCCTCAGGAATGTCATCGTCCAATAAATGCACTGAAAATGTTTGGTTTAGAGATCCCTATTCCATACAAAGATAGATAAATTCTCATTATCATCATTGAAAATTGACTATGTCTAACATGTAGAAAGTCTACTCAGTATTTACATATTTATAAATATAATCACATAACATTTCCCATCTTAGAAGTTGAAATCTGATTGGGGAGGTACAACTTGGGAAGTTGCAAGGCTGTTCTATTCCCTAGAACTTCTACCCTGGAGCTCCTATTGTTCTAATTAGTGATTACCTCATTCACCCACTGTATCTAGGAACAATTCTGATCACATTTCATTTTACGCAGTGGCCATCTTCTCACTTGCCATCTTGCCACTAGGTTCAAGTATTCTCTGTGATATCCTCTTCTTATTTCCCCCACAAAGGAGCTCCCTGAAAGATGCCGTTCTAGATAATTAATCAAATCAACTATGTCATAATTCCTGGGGAAAGTATGTTAATTTATTCCCTTGAAGCAACACAAACCATCCCTGTGACTTCCTTAAAAAAATAATAAGTTTTTGTTAATGCTATTTCCTGAATCATCATAGTTATCTCAAGCATTCTTTCTATTTCCTCTCCTATTGGAAAGCCATCCAATAAAACAAATATTATTTTTAAAAAAGGAAAAAATCAACAAAACTGATTGATACATTGAAAAAGTCTGAAAACATGTATAATGTGTAACACCTGTGAATCTTCTACTTCCACAAAAGATTTGGTTGGGTTTGTTCGATCATATCTCTTCATTATATCTTGATCTTTATAATTTTGTTATATCTATTTTTATTTTTTGGTGTATAGTTGTTCTTTCCATTTGTATTGTAATTACAAATAAATTTTATTATTTATTTAGCTCTGCTTACTCTACTGTATCAGTTCATATAGCTCTTTCCACATTTCCCTGTATTCACCACACACCTTTTCTTTTTTAAAAAAAAATTCATTTTCCTTATTAAAGCTTTTAATTTTCAAAACATATGCATATAATTTTCAATATTCACCCTGCAAAACCTTGTATTCAAAAGTTTTCCCCTCCATTCTCCTCACTCCCTCCCCTAGATGGCAAGTAATCCAACATATGTTTGACATGTAGAATTCTTCTATACATATTTCCACAATTATGGAGCACAAGAAAAATCAGATTAAATGGGAAAAAATGAGAAAAAAAACAAAATGCAAACACACTAAAAGTGAAAAATTTGTGAAAATACTATTATTGTGATCCACACTCAGCTCCCACCATTCTTTCTCTGGATGTAGATGCCTCTCTCCATCACAAGTCTGTTGTAATTGGCCTAATTGTTGAAAAAAGCCACGTCCATTAGAGTTGATCATTACATAATCTTGTAACTCTGAACAATGTTCTCTTGATTATGCTCACTTTACTTAGCATCAGTTCATGCAAGTCTCTCCAGGACTTCCTGAAATTATCCTGCTGATAGTTTCTATTTCCATTGTATTCCATTACATCCATATACCATAACTTATTCAACCATTCTCCAACCGATGGGTATCCGTTCAGTTTCTAGTTTCTTGTCAATACAAAAAGGGTTGCCTGCAAATATTTTTGCCCATGTGGGTCCTTTTCTCTTTTTAATGATCTCTCTGGGATACAGGCCCAGTGGAGACACTTCTGGATCAAAGGATTTGCACGAGCCCTTTGAACATAGTTCCAACTTGCACTCCAGAATGGTTGGATCAGTTCACAACTCCAGCAAGAATGAATGTGTCCCAGTTTTCTCATATCCACTTCAACATTCATCATTATCTTTTCCTGACATCTTAGCCATTCTAAGAGGTATGTAGTGGTATCTCAGAATTATCTTAATTTACATTTCTCTGATCAATAGTGATTTAGGGCATTGTTTCATATGACTAGAAATGGTTTTAATTTCCTCATCTGAAAATTGTCTGTTCATATCCTTTGATATGTTGGAGACATATTTATCAGTTGGAGAATGGCTTGAATTCTTACAAATTTGAGTCAGTTCTCTATATGTTTTAGAAATGAGGCCTTTATCAGAACCCTTGGATTTAAACATTTTTCCAAGTTTAATGATTCCCTTCTAATCTTGTCTGCATTGGTTTTGTTTGTACAAAACCTTTTTAATTTAATATAATCAAAAGTATCCATTTTGCATTCTATAATGTACTTTAGTTCTTTGGCCACAAATTCCTTTCTTCTCCACAGATCTGTGAAATGGCGATACTAAAAGCAAATTAGAAGAAAAAAAAGACAGTCTATGTCTAAATCATGAACCCATTTCGAACTTATCTTGGTAGAGGGTGCTAGATATGGGTCATTGCCTAGTTTCAGACATATTAATTTTTATTTTTCCAGAAATTTCTGTCAAATAGTAAATTCTTATCTCAGAAGCTGGGGTCTTTAGGTTTATCAAACACTAGATTACTATAGTCATTGACTATTGTATCTTGTAAACCTAACCTATTCCACAGATAGTACCAAATGGTTTTGATGACCACTGCTTTATAATGTGGCTTTAGGTCTGATAAAGCTAGGTCACTTTCATTGGCATTTTTAAAAAAAATTAATTCCTTTGAAATTCTTGACCTTCTGTTCTTCCAGATAAACTTTGTTATTATTTTCTCTAGCTCTTTAAAATAATTTCTTGGTAGTTTGATTAGTATAGAACTGAATATGTAGATTAATCTGGGTAAAATTGTCATTTTTATTATATTATCTTGGCCTATCCATGAGCACTTGATATTTCTCCAATTGATAACATCTGACTTTGTGTGGAAAGTGTTTTGTAACTGTATTCATATAGTTCCTAACTTTGTCTTGGCAGGTAGACTCCCAAGTATTTTATATTATCTATAGTTATTTTAAAAGGAATTTCTCTTTGTATCTCTTGCTGCTGGACTTTATTGGTAACATGAAAATGTTAATGATTTATGTGGATTTATTGTTTCCTGCAACTTTGCTAAGGTTGTCAATTGTTTCTAGTAGTTTTTCAGTTGATTCTCTAGATTTTTCTAAATATATCACCATACCATCTGCAAAGAATAATAACTTGGTTTCCTCATTACCTACTCTAATTCCTTTAATTTCTTTTTCTTCTCTTATTGCTAAAGATAACATTTCTAATATAATATTGAATAGTAATAGTGATAGACACATCTTTTCTTACAGTGTAGTAGAATTCCATTATAATTATATATTATAATTTGTTTAGTTATTCCCCAGGCAATAGGCATCTGTTTTTTCCTCCTAATTCTTAGCAATCTCAAAAAATGCCAACATAAATATTTTGGTGTATTTAGGGGCTTTCTTCTTATTTATGGTTTCTGTGGTAATATAAGCTCAATGATGGAATCTCTAGATCAAAGAGTATGGATATTTTTAGTAATTTTATTTGTATAATTACAAATTGCTTTCCAAAATAGTTGTACTAATTCAAAATTCTACCAGTAATGTAGTAACATATCTATCATTCCACGATTTTTCCAACATTTCCAACAATTTCCAAAATTGATTTTCCAACATTCCAACATTGTAATTTTTTCTACTTTATAAGGTATCTGGTTAAATTCTGAGGGTTGTTTCAGTTTACAGTCCCTGTAACTGTCCAGACCAAAACATTCTTTCTGGTCATCACTATTCTTTATTTATTCTCTCTCCCAATTAAAATTTAATCTTCTTGAGGACAAACCTTGTCTTAATTTTTCTATGTGTAATTTTAGCCCTTAGCACATCATATGGCTCATAGTAAACAATGAATACATGCTTTTCCATTCATTAATTTTTAAATATGAAAAACACCACAAAATAGCATATTCTAAGTGTCAGATGGAAGACAAAGAAATAAGTGCTAGGAAAATTCAGAGAGAGTGACACTGGGGGATAAGATAATAAAGGAAAGTACTACAGAAAATATGAGACTTCAGGGAGATGAAGAAAGAAAGAAGCATGTAGATAAGTGGTAAGTAAAAAAATAGAACAGGAACAAAAACTCCAATGTAGAAATATGTATGGCATCAACAGAGAATGCTAACTATACTGATTTGGATAGAGCAAGCAGTTTATTTAGCAAACTAATGATAAGATCAGACAATGAGGCATAGCAAGCAGAGCCTTAGATACCATCTAAAGAGTTGAGATTTTAATCTGTTAACAATTTAGAATTATAGTCAAAGAGGTGTTTTAAAAACAATAATCTGATAGCAGTAAATAGTATGGACTAGAAGTCAGTAGAGGGATACTATTTATTAAGGATACTATTTAAGAGACTATAATAACAATTAAGTTATGATGTAATATGTGCCTAGGCCACAATGTGGGGAATGAAAATGGAAAGCAAGAGATGTATCTAAGAAATATTGGTAAAGAAGAATAAACGATAATTATTGAGGGTGGGAGAGAGTAAGGAAACATGAGAAATGAATCAGAATTAAAATATATTATATTTTTACTATAAATTTAGTGCTTTCCTTTGAAAGAATGCTTTTATTTTAAAAGATTTTTAAAAAAACTACCAGGAGGATTTGTACATAGTTGTAAAGTGCTCAAAAATTACATTACACATTACATAGCCATTTTACCAATTATATATTTCCGTAGAAATAATTACCAAAACTCCTTAAAGTTCAGAGATTCCAAGAAAAAAGGACAAACTCATCTTGCAGGTCCAAAATAATTTGCTATATTATAATTTTGGAGGAAGAAGGGGAACTATCAAGTTTATATAATTTTAGATTACTAAGTCGAGACACTGGAGCAACCTTAAGTACTACTGTGTCATCTAAGAGAAAATAACCCACATAAAGAATCTCTAGAAGTTCTGTCTAAAAGAAGTCTTCTCCACGGTATCAAAAATATAATCTTCAGATCTCCTTCTCTTTGTTCTTACCATACATATTTGGCATAGAAAAGAAACTCATAATTTTCACTAAATATTCATGTCAATTTTATATAAAGTTACCTCAAGAAAGAAGATTTCTCCACTAAAGTTATCAAAGTTATGCTCGAGATGATGACCAATAATTTTCCAGTCAACAGTAACATTTCCTCGACCAGGGGGTGTTCTTATGACATGGAATTCTAGATTTTCTCCTAAAAATGGCAAGAGCAGAAGTATGTCTCCTTAATAAAAAAAAATCACCTTTATATTAATACTCAATATAGTCAAAAGGTCTAGACACATATTATGTGATTCTATTATCATTCTCTCCACTGTTAAATATTTTGCCATCATTTGCTAAACTTTAAAAAATATTAATTCAGTAGCAAAAATGTTCTCTCTGAATTCTTGATGCTTCTAGTTATTTCAACTTCAGGAATATTAATACTTTAAAACTAGAAAGAACCTACCCACATACACACAAACAACATTCCACATGCTAAAATGAATACTCAAGGCACAATTTATATTTAACAGTGGGCCAATTTTCTCTTTACTCACCCAAATAACTAATACTGAAATGCAAGATATTTTATACAATGCATATATGAAAATGCTTGTAAATACTTCTAAGGCACATCTCTTTGGAATTTGATTTATGCAATACCATTATCTGCATTTTAAATATAAAAGAACAGGATCCTCAGGAAAACTAAAACAAAAGACCAGTTTATTTACATTTACATATTTTTGGTATTGCTCTTATAATCAAGCATTGTTTTGTAGTATTAGAGAGAACATGAGCTAAAAGCAAAAGCAAGCTTCTTGAAATCAAAGAGAATCTAAGATCTAAGAAATATTGGTAAAAATACAGCTCTTAATATATCTACTAAAGACTTTTGGCATCATGAAAATACTTATTTCATAAATGTTATATGATGATGAAAATAATTACATGCTAATAAATAATTGAGTTAAAAATGAAATTTCATTTTTAAAAATGAAAAGTTAATCTGAGTAATTAATGTCTAAGGAAGGAATTTATATAGTTTCATTTACTATAGCAGTATATATAATATATGTATATATTAGAGATGTGTACATATGTGTGCCTGTTCATATGAGGACACTATCATATTTTTTTATTCATATAAATGGCATCTATTTACAAACAGTTTTTTTTTCAAATACTTTTAGGAAACAATGAATGTCCAATTACCTTGTGATAAATAGCATAACAAGTCATTGGCTTCTCAAGGTGTCAAAATTGGAATCATATTTTTATTATTAGGGAAAAATTTTCCTAAATACAAATATGCTAGGGAAAATATTTTATTAATTTATTCATACAGTCAATAAACATTTATTGTGTATTACATGTTGGGGCAAACACAAAAACAGACAAAAAGAAGTTCCTGTCTTTAGGGAGCTCACTATCTAATGGAATAGAGTCCAGGGGTCCTCAAACTTTTTAAATAAGGGGCCAGTTCATTGTCCCTCAGACTGCTGGAGGGCCAGACTATAGTAAAAACAAGAACTTTGTTTTGTGGGCCTTTAAATAAAGAAACTTCATAGCCCTGGGTGAAGAGGATAAATGTCCTCAGCTGCCAAATCTGGCCCGTGGGCCATAGTTTGAGGACCCCTGGAATAGACAGTAAGCAAACCAATTGTACGATGAGCTATATACAGGATAAAAAGGAAATAATTAAAAGAGGAAAGATAACAGAATGAACAGGTGTTTTAAAGACTTCCTCTACAAGGTGGTATTTTAGTGTGAGAAATAATGAATTTGGGCTCCTACTCTATTCTAATCAGTATCAATCAATCTGATATGACTCCACAGGGGCAGTTATTATAAATTCTCAGAGCTGTGAGCTGCAGATTCTAAGTTCAGTTTGCTTAAATATGTTCTACCCTTGTTCTTCCTTATCCTGATAAACAAGTCCAGTGTGGCAGAGGTGACTCAACTACATAAAAAGTTCTCCAATTTTTTAAAAAATATCTCCAGACCATTCTCTCTTGTCCAACATGATCAGGTAACCATTTTATGACCACCTTATGACCTCATAGGCAAGGGAGATATCTCATCTTTCACCCAACCTCCCACAGCTTATATCATCTCTTCCTGAGTAACCTAAGGAGAATCCTGTCCATCTTATAACAATTTATTCAGTGGAGATACCCCATGCATCATCCAATACATGACGCTGCTGACATATTTTTGTTTATGTGTCATATATCAAATTAATGGAATTTTTCTGAACTTGATATAGTTATTCTTGAGTGTGTAGATATTTATTTTTGTAAAAATAAAGCCTGGGAAGGAGGGGGCATCTAAGATATGAGGTTCACTTCATTTAGAGGAGCTCTTAGACTCTTTATTACAGTAATACTGACTCAGAGCTTTGCCTCCATCTCTTTCATTACAGGTTAGATAATTTTAATCCCCACATTAGCTGGAATTTGAAGGAAGTCAGGGAATTCAGGAGACAGAAATTCAGAGGAAGAGAATTCTATGCATGGGAGACAGCAAGAAAAAAAGCTGAGAGTTTTCTTTCTTAATTTCAATTATTGACAGATTAATAAAATAAAAATTAATAATTAAAAGTATTTATGAGCAACTTAGTAGAACAAGACAAAAGTATAAAATAGCTTCATAATAACTGGAAAGAAATTACCATATAGCAACTGGAATTCATTTAATTTAGTTAAACAAATTTTAAGTACACCTAGGCAATGCACTGAGCTTAACACTATTAAAAAGATATGTAAGTCATTGTTCCTCCTTTTGAAGAGCTTATAATATTTTAGGGAGAATTTAAATATATGATGAAGACACATGATATACATAAATCAATAAACATTTGTTAACTGTTTCTTATGTGCAAAGCATTCTGCTAAACACTTTTCAAATATTATCTCATTTAAACCTCATAATAACCCTATTGTCTAAACTGGGACAAGCAGAGGTTAAATTACTTGCCCACCTTCACAAAGCTAGAATGTATTTGAGGCCACATTTGAATGTAGGTTTTCTTGACTCTGGGCCTAGATAGCTATCTATCACTGTGCCACCTAATTTTACAGCAATTTAAAGATTAGAAAACACTTACTATCCATTATCTCACTTGAACCTTTCAACAACTCAGTAAGACACTATGTATTCTATTTTGCCTATTTTACAGATAAAGAAACAAAGGTTGATTTGCCCAGGGTCACAAAGTTGGTAAACATCAAAGATGAGGTTTGAACATTCCCACTAAGCAATCATCTACTTTGTCTATCACAGTTAGGATTAAATGGAAGTTGTAGAGAATTTTAAAAATGACATCCACAGAAATCAAACCTTTCAGCACTGGAAAAAGCTGGAAAAAAAAGTCTAAAGGAAAGAACAAATAATCCTACTTTGTAATGAAAGGAATCTGCATTTAAATGCAGATTATCTGTTTGCTCCAAACGTCCAAATATAAAGTGTCAAGAGGAAAAGAAAAGAAATAGTAGCACTATACTAAAAAAAAAAAAAAAAAAAAAAAAAAAAAAAAAAAAAAAAAAAAAAAAAAAAAAAAAAAAAAAAAAAAAAAAAAAAAAAAAAAAAAAAAAAAAAAAAAAAAAAAAAAAGTTAAGAGATCTAAATTGACAGGATGGAGATTTCTAATTATATATATATATATATATATATATATATATATATATTCTTCATCTCCCACATCCATCCCAATTGGTTGTCCTTTCTAATAAAAAAGAGAATAATAGATGAATATTTTAGAAACAATTATAGGTACATAAGTAATTTGAAATGAAACTATCCATGTGAATAGTACAAATTGAAAAGTTAAGATTGTTCCCAGTCTTGAAGTACTGAAAGTGAGTTTAAGGAATCACATTTCAAATGTCAGGGGAAATGTGCTGGTGTGCAAATCCTTGCCTGAAGTTGATTCATGCTGTCTCTAAGAGAAATGAAAATTTAAAATCCATTGAACATGACATGAAGATTATGATCCTGCAGAGGCCAGTGAGCTAGCTGAATTCCTAACCTTGATTTATAATGAAACCCATTATATATTGTTTAAAACTCCACTCAAATTCATTCTACCATATTTCTAAATTTCATACATTAAGTTTGAAAGAAAGTAATATTCACCACTGTGTATCAAATCAATTGCTTTTGTAGAAAATGCAGAAATAAGATTCAACATGATTCAATACCATGTTATACAATAAAACAATTCCTTCCTATGAATCAAAAATCTAAGCTGAAGTTGAATGTTCACTGTAGTCCAAGTATTAAATGTAATCATATAAATGGAAGACCAATGTGAAGAACAGAAGCAGTATTATCAATGTGAGTGGTCCACATGAATCAAATTTCTACCCAATTTAATCTTCAGTTATCTCAGTAGAATCATCATGAATATATATTTTTATATTTATAAATTCACATTAGGCACATTTCTCTATGCACTATTATATAGGGTACAGTTGAATTATATGTACAAAATATTGGTTATGGTATTACATTTTTAGAAAGCAGAATGAGGCAGCATTTAAAGAACTGACAAGAATATACAAAAATAAAGTAATAAGACAAAGCTGTACCAAGACTTTACATTTAGAAATTATACAAAATTTAGGAATAACTAGGTTGAATTAACTTCGATATGTTTACTTTACTGGTGCCATTCTTCACATATTTTTAATACAGGTCAGAACTCTGAAAGCTAAACCTAGAATCAAAATCTTTAATTTCTCTTAATTTACACATTTTAACATGTATAATGTTACCTTTTTGAATAGCTTATTTGGTGAATATAATCTAACTCATGATATAAGAGGCAGCAAGATGATATGGGGGTGGGATCCTGGACCTAGACTCAGGAAAACCTGAATTCAAATACAACCTCAAACATTTATTAGCTGTGTGACCCCAGAAAAGTCATTTAACCACTCAAGCCTGTTTTCTGTTTGTAAAAGAGAAACAATAATAATAGAACATATTTCCAAGCTTGTAAAGATCAAATGAAATAACATTTTAAGTGCTTTATAAACTATAAGTACTACATAAATGTTATTATTACATTATATAATATAGGTATTATATGGCTTATGGATTTCAAAGTTTTGAAAAACAGAACAAAAGATATTCCACCATAACTCAGTGTTAATGAATTAGTGTTATCACAATGACAAGATCCTCCCAACTTCTATTTCTTCCAATCTTCTAAGAGATCTGTTCCCAAACCTATCCTCTTCCTATCATTTTCAGTCTTTACTTCTACACTGGCTCCTTCATTTCTGCCTTCAAACACGGACAAGTTTCCCTAACCTGAGAAAATTTTCTCTTGAACCTACTCCTTGTGCAGCTATTTCCTTCCTTTCATAGACAAACTTATTCCACATGGAGTCCATAATTCTCATCTCTATTTCCTTAACTTCTTTTCCTTGCTTACCTCTAAATAATGTCTTCTCCTGGTATCTCTGAACCTACTGAAATAATTTTTAGTTGAATCAGGTCATTTTATCTCATCTTCCTCATGTTTTGTTTTTGCTATTTTTTGAAAAAAATCACCCCATTTTCTCTAAACTCTTTGCTATTGGGCTCTATGGCAGTATGTTCTTATTGATCCTTCTCTAACTTTGAGTAATCATCTTCCTGCTCACTTTTAACTATAGTGTCTCCCACCCAGTCTCAGTTTTTCAAGATTTTTCTTTTGACTATCACCTTATCTCTAAACCATGACCAAATTTCTAGATACTTTTCTTTTTTTTCCTTACTCAATACATATAAACCCCCTATCTCTTCAACTCACACATTTTATCACTTCTTGCCAACTATCTCAGTTGTTAGGTTCACATCTTTGCAGCTGTATTTGACTTCTCTTCCCTTCATCCCTATCTCCAATTAGTTCCCAGCTTCTTCAAATTCAGATCTAATAAATATGCATTAAAAATCTACTGTCACTGTTCTTAATACTGGAGAAAATGTGGTTACAATAAGATATGACACTTGCCTTTTTTGGAGCTTATAATCTAATAGATGAAATATAAACATAAACAAATATCATGCATGGTTTCACATAAAATATATTAGAGAACTAAAAAAAAAAACTAAGTGTTGTTAAGTCTGAGGAAGACAAAGTTAATTCAAGAAGGTTTCATAGAGGAGGAAACATTTGAATTGGGGTTTAAAAAAATGCAACAGGCGAAGAAGAAAAAGGATATTCCAGGCATATGTAATAGCATAAAAAAAGAGGGAAAAAGAACATGAACTTAGTGAAGGTTTGAAATCAGAAGATCTAGATTAGGCTACTCAGTACTTGTATAACATCAAGGAATTCATTTAATCTGTGTAAAATGAGAAGGTTGGACTGGGCCATAGTGAAGTTATCGTCTGTCTAACTCAATGACCCTATGATCCCACTCTACATACATGAGCAAAGTTTTGAGCAGAGGAGTGACTTGACCAGATTGTTGAATAAGGGCACTTAATCCACTATCCATATGAAAGAGAGATTAAAGCAAGGAGAAAGTAAATGTAGAAAGAATTTGAAGAGTCCTTATCACAATGTAAGAGATAAAGGGGGCCTATACTAGGATGGTACACAGTGGAAGAGATAAGAAATGGATGTAAAAAATTATCCAAAGATAAAACTGACAGGAATTTAAAACTGATTGACTATGGGAGGTAGAGTAGACAAAGAATCAAAAATAACACCAATAATTTGAACATGGGAGACTGGGTGAATAGTAATGCAAGAAATGGAAATAATGTAACCTATTATAGAGAAAAATGAAAATGCCTTTCCTCTGGAGTCAGAGAACAATGGTTCAAAACCCATCAGTGATGTTTACTACTAGTATTACCTTGAGCAGGTTATTTAAAGTCCATTCTCTTAACCCTTCATTCCCCGTAAAATGACTGAGTTAGGCTAACAGGGCATCTGAAGTCTTTTCCAAGTCTAGATCTAATCTGTCAATGATCAGATTTATATGGAAAGGTAAGATGGTTTGGGGATACTCAAGTTTGAAATTTTCTATATATAAGTGGAGAAAATTAAAAGCTCAATAAAGTTTAGGTCTAAAAATGCAGACTTTCAAGTCACCTGCAGAAAGATAGGTAAGGCGAGTAAAAGAAACTGCCAAAGGAGGCAATAGTGGGAGAGAAGGTGGGGAGAAAAGATGAAGAAAATTATTGAAATATTCACTGATTTATGGAGGTCAGAATGAACCCTAAAATAGTTCAATAAATCTGGTCATTACATCATAAGTGACCTTTGAAAGAAAAGTTTCATAAGAATATTAAGAATAAATTCATATGACAAGGGATTGAAAAATAACACATGGGAACAGGTAAATTGGAGGCATTAGGTAGCAAAATTTTTTCAAGAATTTAGTCAAAGAAACATGACTAAACAAAGTTTAGAAACAAAGACCATAACATGAAAAATACATGTTAGCATTTGGAAGGAAACTAGTGGAGGAAGAAAGCTTTTTGAGACATGAGAGAGGATGTTGATGGAACAAGATTGCAGAAGTGGGAGGGAATAATCATTTGCAAAGTAATTGCTTGAGTGAAGAGTACAGATTACTTCCTCAGTGACTAGGTGAAGAAAGAAGTGAAGGAATGATAGTGAGATCAAGTTTTGAATAATGGAGGAGGAGAGTTCAGGGAGATTAAATAGTATTGAAGGGACCTAAATTATCTGCAATTAAGTCTTGGATATGTAGGTATAGTTTTGGGGGCAGGAGGAGAGAGGAAGAGGCTGGGAGGTCCTATTCAGGGAGCTGACAAGAGTAGAGTTAAAAGCATATTAAGTAGAAGCAAAAGTTCAACTCGGATTATGGGTGGGTGTGGGTGAAATAAGCCACGGGTATGTGTGGGTGAAATAAGCAATAATTATTATTATTCATTTGAATCTTCTGATCTTTTTCAAAGGAGATGGCAAAAATGATCCTGGCATGTATTGCCATCCTTCTATAATTCATTTATACTTAATGTTCTAAAGACTTCCATTGATACATAAAATTATTGCTTTTTTTGTAATTTAATAAAAACATTGAGCTTTTATTCATCTTTTGTTGGGTTACCAAAAGAATTTTCAAGGAAACTACAACAGCAGACAAGAAAAGAGGAATCATATTTTTTCATAAAATTTCCACAAGATTGTAATTTCTTTAATGAATTTTCAATGTCTTGAAAGCGACTACAAACATTGTTCCTAAATTTTCATGAATCAATATTATTCCCAGATAATTAAGAGGAAAAATTTTATATGAAATAATACTGCAGTGAGATCTTTATTAGTAGCATACTGATTTGTTGTGTTAGTTTATGAAAGACATATACTTCTCTTCTATAGTTCTAGCTAGCAGGATGGGTCGTGCTAGGTATTTAGCAGATGCTAAATATTTGCAACCTTAAGGAATATATTTTATACTTTCTTTCATAAACTTGCAAAATCTCCACAATTTCTGGTGGCAATGACCTGATTCTAAATTTCCCACCATTATAAACTCCTTAGTTTCTATAACCAAATCTATATAAGCCATCTATTTACTCAATACATCTTTACTGACATATTACTGGGTGAATTCACATAGGGATCACCTGTGGAAGACATTTTGATCCTACTTAAATCTTAGCTGGTACTATTATTATTACTACTCCCATTATTACCACCACTGCTACTACTACCACTAGTATTATTACTATTCTACTATTACCACAAATACTAAATCTTTAGTGTATTTTTTTCTTGGTTTTGGGAATTCTGATGTGTCTTCTTTAGATGTTTGAGATATTTAAGATAGAAGAAAAAAGTAATAGAGGGATAATTATGAATATATAAATTTATTTTTAAAAATAGAGGGATAATTATCAATATCTAAATTTATGAAAATTATAAATAATAGAGCAGTTAGATAGAGATAGCAGTGGATAGAGTACTGGACCTGGAGTCAGGAGAACCTGAGTTCAAGTGTGGCCTCTGATACTTAAGATGTACTAGCTATGACTTTGAGCAAATTACTTAATCCCAATTGCCTCGCAAAACAAAACAAAACAAAAAAAAACACAACCTGACTATTTTTCCCCATCTTTATTAATGACTAATTCTTATGTTCTATAATTGCTACAAATAAATTAAGTACAAAATCATGTACTTTCATGACACAGAATCATCACTGCATAGGACAAGACAAAAACAGATTTTTGCATAAAATTTGTGATCAGATTTTTAAAATGCATCTTTCTGAAAGTTCAATTAATCAAATATGGAAATAACAAAAAATAATGATATCTTACATTTGTATGGCAAGGTATTTTTATAAATATTATCTTATTTGGTCCTCAAAACAGTCCTGTGACTTAGGGATAGTAAATATTATCAACATTTTATAGTGAATACCCTCAGTTACAAAGTGAGTTAATTAATTTACTTACCTAAATTCTAAAGCTAGTAAGTTTTTGAAATTGGCCTGATCCCTATTACACTGTAATTTCTACTACAGAAACAATATTAATAATGCTTTATAATGAAACAGGGTTTAACCTAAAATATAATATCTGTTGTTAGCTTATTAATAATGTTCTTAAAGGTCACTAGTATTTGTTTTACACTCTGTGAGGGTCTTAACTTGACAAGTAACTCCTGAGAGGCATATAAATCAGGACCATTAATGGAAAACATTATTTGTTTTGCCTAATAATGTAATAAAAACTATTACTGTAACTTATTTCACACAAGCAGATTCTGTTCTAAGTTAAAGATGCCAAAGAAACATTTTAGCTAAACAAAATTTGTTCCATTAATTCATCACCAGGCTGTCTTCAGGGTGGTAAAAAATTCAAATAAGCAATTTTCATAGCTCATTGGTAAAAGAAGAAGACATACCTAAGAAATGCCAGATTAAATACCAGTATTAAATGACTGGTGCATTAAAAGGAAAGAATTACATATGGCAGACAATCCTACCTGTGGATTGAATGAAACTGTACTCTGCATAAGAAAAAAAAGGAAAATATATATTTTCTGCATGAATCTGCAAAGACTAACTTGACTCATTATTGACTACACACAGATAAATCATTTCTTGATCCTAAAAAAATTTTACAATGCAGTTTTTGCAATTCTCCCCACTTTTGCAATAAAATTGCTAGACATCAAGATATGTTGACTTGATTTGGAGTATGCCTTTTCTATGTTTGCTGCATATGCCCATAATGAACTTTGAATTTCCACGTTTGTTCCAAGAAATACAATAGACAGACACAATTTACTTTGCAAACTGAAATTGCTATTATATGTCCAAGTAGAAATTTACTCATAGGAAGCCAAGTATTCCAATGATCCAAACAAGTTTTTCTCATACCTGATATTAAGCTTACCAAAACCATGAAATAAATAAATACAAAAAGCATTCATAAACTGTATTAATTGATAATGTCCATAAAAAAAGAGAATTAATGTAGTAAACAGAAAAAAAGAACCTACCTTCATGACCAATAACAGACCTGGAGCCTGTGTGAAAGCTAACAATTCCTGCAACATGGTCATTGGCCAAAATATTCACTGTAACAGTGTCAGCACTGGGCAAAATACGACTCCCACCTTCAGTGTAAACCAAACTGACTATAATGCTTTCATCATCCTCAGGCTCAGAATCATCTAAAATGGTCAAAGTCACCGTCTTTTTGGTTTCACCTAAAGTAATGACATAAACAAGAACAACATAATCACTGATTTTAAAGGTCAATTCATTATTTTCACAAGTACTAGGAAGGGGCAACTCTGCTGTACCAGTATTCATTCTTAAAGTGAGTTTCTTTAGGCACAGATCTGCGTCATTATCATAATCAATAAACCCCAATATCTCTCTGTTGTTTGTTTATATTCCTGGTGCTAAGTACAGTGCCTGACACACAATAAGCATTTAATAAATGTTTGTTTACCTGACTGTATGGCTTTTAAAGTCTTTCACAGTTTTCCCCTTTATTATATATTATCCTACTTCCTACATCCTGTAGTGCAGTCAAACTGATGTTCTCTCTATTACACACACACACATACACACACACACACACACAAACGCACACAATTTTATCTCCCTATCTCTATGCCTGGAATGTATTCTCTCCTCATCAGTGTTTTACAGAATCCCTTTCTTCATTCAAGTCACAGATAAAGCACCATTTTCTACATGAAACCTCCCTGATCTGCCCAGCCCTTCCATAACTACTTTGTATAAAATTTTCTCATTTAAAAAAATATTATTCTGTGTGTATATAAATATATCTCTCTCTCTCTCTCATATAGATAGATATATATATATATATATCTATCTATATGAGAGAGAGATATATAATTTTTTTGTCATGGTGCCCCTGTGCCTGGCACACATTATATGCTTGAAAAGTACTTCCTGTCTGATTTATAATTAAGGACAAACACAATAAGAGAAAAGAATTGGAAAAGTTACTCTACTCTCTCTGTGTATATGTAGTGCATATATAGAATATTGTATGCTACCATATATTATTGTGCATACAATATATACTATACATATATGTCATACTGAATTATATACTATGTAATATTTAAATTATATGCCATCTATTATATATTATATTATTCATGGAATATATACTGTATATTATATACTATATATAATCTCACACATACATATATGTTGCACATAATACATATTGCATGTGCAATATATCATATATAACATACAAAAATGTATTTTATTATATAATGTATTTTAGTATAGTTAATAAATAGCACAATTATTATATAATTATATTTAAATATATTTTATATTATATACTATATCATAAAATACGCTATACCACATGACAATATAGTATACCATATTTTTAAGTATGATATCTATAATATACTGTATATGTAATATATAGTATATGATCCATATATGTATGCATTATCTTATATCATGCATATGTAACTGTATGTTATGTATAATATTACAGCATATACTATCCATATAACATATAGTATATATGCTATACCATATAGTACAAATTTAATAGTATAGTAAAAGCTATACATTATATTATATAGACAATAAATAGTATTTGCAACATACCGTACAACTATGAAGTATACAATATATGGTATATGATATAATACACATTACATATATCATATGTTATACATATTATTTATTATATAATATGTATTAATATATAATAAAATATTACTAATATGTAGTATATAATAAAACTATATGCTATATTGCATATAGTATACTATAAAATGTAATATATATATAACTTAATTCCTTTCTCTATATACAGTATGTTGTATATACTATCTATATTGTATAATGTATATTGCATGTACTTTGTAGTGTATAGACCTTATATGTATGGGATTATATATATGTTATGAATACATATGTGCATATAAATATATAAGATACTAGTTAGAATCATAGACATTCCAAATCTTGCTAAAATATGAAAATAATAAATATTGACATTGAAATAATGTTAAAGCTCACCGTCAGCAAAAGTCAGAATCTCTCCTTCCCCTATAAAGTCTATACCTTCAATAGCTGTTCCACCAACCACACGCCACTCCACCGTGACCTGGCCTAAGCTGCCCCCTATCCTCTCAATTGATAGGTGTATCAAGGTTTGGGGCTGCTCTTGAACTTCCACATACTGGCCATCCTCTGATGTATTGGGGCTGATACTGTAGATTTTGAATACTCCAAAGGCATCACCATTCAACATTATGACAACTGTAGAGGTATTTGGCTGTCCAATGGTTGGCTGGTTTGGGGGGCTGGCTGAGATGTTCATCAGTTTAACCTCTAGAAGGGAAATAAGGAAACTCTCATCCATCTCTGGGACATCATCAGAAAGGATGGAGACTGTAAGGTTTGCGAATTCATCGCCCTCCAACATTATAGCCCACTGCCTTATCACAGGCTCATAATCACTTCCTGCCACAGCCTGTCGGCTAAAAAGGGCAGCTACCCTTGTCATGTTTTTCTGATAGGTCCAGAATTCTGAGCTGTTTTCAATTGGAGTAGTCCAAGTGATAATCCAAAAACACTGGGGAATCTCAGAAGAAACAGAAATGGAAAAGGCTAAACATGCTTGTTCTTTAAGGCACAGAGTGGCACATGTGTGCTGAGGATCCAGCATTGTAGAGACATTCACCCAAGTTCTTCCAAGGTGGTCAGAAATCTGTTGAGTTGGTGATTCATAAAAGGACAGGACATCCTGACCTTCCTCCATTGCAAGAGCCACAACATCAATATCTGATGTGTTATAATAGATCAGCAGCTGGCCAAATCGTCCTCCGCTAAAAAATGCAGTGAAAATTGAGAGCCAGATTAGTTCATCAGAATGATTTTACTTAAATTATCCACATTAAAGAAGCTTGAATTATTGTTTTTTCACACTTCCCATCATGTTAAACTGCCAAAAAAAACTTAGTTTCTAAAAATTATCATGATGAGAAATGATATGATAATAAAAAATTATAAAATAATAATCTAGGTCAGTTCATCTCTTTTTTAAATGTAAAACTAAGAAATCAGACTAGATTTTCTTTAAGGATCCAGCATCCCTCTGAAACTTACTTTCCATGTGACATTGGGCAAGTCACTTAATTTTCTTAGGTCTCATTTTTCTCACTTGAGGAAAAGGAAGGGATTGACCTCTAAAATGCATTCCAGTTCTAAAACTATAATTTTATGAGCTGAATTATATAATGTCCTTTTTATTTAAAAATAGATGTTGGGAAATTAGTTTAAAGAAAGATTTATTATTTAGCTTTCATAAGTGACATCATGATGCAAGTCATTGGAATTCCTTCTCAAATCTATTTGTATATTATTCCCCTACTCTATTCCCCACCCCCGTTTTATTAAATTATAATGAAATCACAAAAAAAGTAATATGAGTAACTTTTGAGGAGGAATGGCTTTTTAAAAAATTTGGCTTCTGACTACAAGTATTTAGATAGATCACATTCTCAATTATAGAGTTTTCACCTTAGAACTGATAGAAAAAAAAATAAATCATTGAGTTTTATTTTATTTAAAAACAAGCATCCATTTCATTCCAAGGTATGTCCACTAGAACAAGGCCATGAAAAAAACTTAACCATTAAAGCTATCCAAAAGTTAAATGAGCTACCCAGAGAGGTGCTATGTTTTCCCCTCCCAGGAGGTCTCCAAGTAATGGGTATACAACTACTTATTACCTAGGTGATCATGGCCATGCCTTAGACTAGATGGCCACTGAGATCTCTCTGTATTCTTAAATTCTGTGCCTGTGAAATTGTTGACTAAATTAAAGGCTTTAAAATTATGCTTATAAATAAGCAATCAGCAAGTATTATATTTCACAAAGAAATTTAATCAACTATTGTGTATCTTGTAAAATATCTTGGAAATCACAATCATCAAATCATTTAAATATTCAAGAAATTCCAACCAAAATCAGAATATTTGTTTTACAGACCTTCTCCTGACAGTTATGTTGACACAAGAACTTTTCTCCAGAGGTTCCTGGACACGATAAATGGATTGAGAAAAGGCTACTGTACCATAAGGATTATCATTGGCAGGTACAATAATATTTGCCACTCCGTCTAACCCAATTGTACCTCCACCAGAGGCATGAGTTAGTTGCACTTGGATAACCTAATAGGAAAGAGTGAAAAACTTTCTCAATAATATCCGAGTTCTGAGATCAGAGTAAGAATGATAACAGAAATATTTCAAAATAGCCTAACAGTTCTGATTCAGTTGACTCAAAAAGTAATGATTTAGGAAAGACTGAAAAATCCTTTATGAAACATACAAATAAATTAATTGCCCTCCCCCAATTGCTTGAAAAGAAACATAATCATTAATGGGGAGCAAGGTAGCACAGATGGACCTGGAGTCAGGATAACCTAAGCTCAAATGTGTCTTAAGACATTCATCAACTGTATGACCCTGGTCAATTCACTTAATCTCTGTCTGCCTCCATTTCCTCAACTGTAAAAGGAGGATCATCTCACCTGTCTCACAAGGTTCAAAAGAGATCAAAAGGCTAATATTTATAACATGCTTAGCACAGTAACTTAGAACTTAGAATATAATGGAACAATAAATATTCACTTTCTCCCTTTCCCTTCTCCTTTGGGTCTAGCCAGAGACTAGCACAATTTGACATAGTAGATTCTTAAATGTTTGTGGATTGACTGATTACTATTGTTTTTGGTTGTCCTTTCTTGAAGGCGACCATAATATCAGGAAAGGAATGTCATGGCATGAAAATGAATTCGAGTTAAATGAGGAAGGGCTGTGAAGTCACCAGCCTCTCCTTTCTCCTCTTTGAAAACTTGCCTATGGTCATATCATGGGCTTTCTCATGAGAAAAATATCTATTCAACTATATTATTTAGACAGAAGTGAATTCATTTTCTTCATCAGCTAAAGTATACTTTTATTTCTTGTTGCATAAACTATTTTAGCTTATTGTAACAATATAAGACGGAAACTTTCTGACAAAATAAAATATATATTGAATGCTTTAAAGCACATGATTTTTTAAAAAATGTATACCTATTGGCTAATCTCCAAACTACAGATTTTTTTTCACTTGTATATAGAAAAACAATTCACACTTAAAGGAAATTCTGTAGGTTTCATCCTGACACCTAATACTAATAGCACCAACATTCTATCATTCTAAATTCATAAAAGAAAAACAATATTTAGAACCATGTTTCTTAGAAAATCATTATAGGCTCAGATTTTAATGCTGCTTGTGTTTGATTAAGAAAGTTTTATTCTCATACAATAATATTATTAGAATTAACTTAGATTCACAGTAAATCTAAATTTTTATTTCTTCAGCAAGCCTCTTCATCATAAAGAAACTGAGATTGGGAAGGTGCTTAATGTGGGTGACAATCTTTAATTTAAACAGATTGGCTCACGCTAAAGCCAAAAGGAAGCACAGATTCAATCAAATTAAAAATTAACATTATCTTAAATGGAATAGAAAGAAAAAAATCATGGCCCAGATATTCTAAATGCTTAACTATAATAACTAAAGTCCACATATATCTTACAGAAGAAACTCTATGAACATACAGATTAGTAAAGTATTGATAACACTACACAATACCTTATGGAATTACTATTTTTTAATGAAGCTTAGGATTTCATTTTCCATTGCATATTTAAAAAATCTTTTGTTAAATGATATATTAAATACTCGTTTTCAAATATAACAGCACTAATATTCCTACACACGTTTTAATAATCATAAGACAAGGTAACAGAAGTTGATTTACAGTGTCATTCTAGACTAGCTCTTCTTCTCACCTCTTCAATTTCCGGAACGTCGTCAGCCAGGACCTCTAACAACAAGGTTTGAATGGTTTCCCCAGGGGCAAAGGTCACATTACCTGAGACAACTCGCAGGTCACCAGTGGCAAGTTCTCCATTAATGGTGGCAACCCATTGAACAGTGACATTGCCGAGTGTCCCAGAATTGCGAATTATTGGCAGGTTTACCTTCACAGAATTAACCTCAGGCTCTTCTACTATAAGTTTAGTAGTCTGAAAAACTGAAGTGTGAAGCACAGTTAGTTTCAAACACATGGTAAAGACAAGTCTGCGATGAGTGGTAAGTAAGAAATTGGCCACCTGATTAATTGGTTTTGGGGTATTTGAGATTTTTCTGCTATTCAGTCTTGATAGCTTAACACTAAGAAATAGGGAATGCTGCCAGTTACCAAATAAACTATTCTGTGGTTTCTTTCCTCTTGGGAGTGGAAATTTTCTAAGTATAGAAGATGCTAACCTAATTCACTACTAATGGCAATCAAGGCGGGACTATATTGTATCTGTTCAGCAGTTAATCAATAAGCCTCTTGAATAGACTCCCTGCTACTTATCCAGGGAACTAACAAAGTCTCAATAGAAAAGTGAAAGGATTCATTCTTTAATTCTATGAAAATGAAAGGAAATCTGTCATATGGCACATTTTATCTCCTCATTTCCCAACTGATGAGTCTGAAGAGTGAAACAAAGTGATCCAGTTTACCAAATAATCCATAAGGATCGTCGGAAGCCTCGATAATGATGATTGCCTCTGTTAATGCTCCAAGTCTGGCACCTCCAGTTGTTTCATTCAGCAGTTGCACTAGAAAAGATTCTTCCAGCTCAGGGTATATGTCATTAATGATATATATTGGCACAGCTTTACTGGTTTCACCTTCTAGCAAGACCACGTCGGATGAGGCTATACTGTAGTCTTCACCTACCAAGTCAAAAAAGCAATATGCTTTTAAACTCTAAACTAAAACAAAAAGAAGTTAAATATTTTAAGAAAACTGATCTATTAATTTACAAAAATCTTAGTCATGGGATCACAGATCTAGAGTTGGAAGGGATCTTAAAGGTCATCATATACAACCTTCTCCTTTTACAGATAAGGAAACTAAAGTCCAGAAAGTTTAATTAGGAGGTCTTCACCTTTTTGTGTGTAACAATCTCCTTTGGATGTCTGGTGAAGCCCATTTTTTATATTTTTAAATACATAAAATAAAATAAATAAGACTACAAAGGAAACCAATTATAACAAAATACAGTTGTCATTTTTTAAAAGTCCACAGACCCCAGATTAAAAATGCCTGGGTTAAGTCATTTACCCAGGTTTCCACTGCTAGTAAGTATGTAAAAAAGTCTTTGAAATCAAGTTTTCCTGACTCCAGACTAAGGTTCTATCTATTATACTAAGAAACCTACAAACTTTGTCTAATATACCCCAGAATTAAAAAGCAAAGCAACTCTTATAATTAAAACTCTAGGTCATTTCTCCTTCCAAGGCAGAACCATTTCCAAATCTTCACATATGATCATTACTTACTATTCAGGTTTCCATATCTGTATCAAACATTAAAAATATAGAAACAAATTTCTGATCATACTTGGTAGATTAAATAATCCACTCTCTCTCAAAATTTTTTTATTGTGGTAGAACCTTACACTTTAAACCAAACTCTAATTTTTACAACTCTTTTTATATGCCTAAGAGTAATAATAAATTCCATATAATATATGCCTGATTTAAAAGAAAAAATAGAAAATTATTTATTTTCAGGAGAATTTTATTCCAAATTCAAAAATACTATCTTATTTTAATGAGAACATAATAGCTAACTATTGTTTAGTACATTTGTTTACAATTTCTTTTTATTGTATACCCTTTCAATGAAATATTTATGTGCTTATGCCTCTAATAAGCCCATATGTGTTTATTCATAAATTTATTCATAAATTCACACTAATTCATAAATGTTTGTGTACTATTATGTGACTTCAGCTATGCAACCCAAAACAAATATGGCTCTGGAAGAGCGATTTACTCTTAGTAAATTTATTAGCGATTTATTTACAAAAGCATTGCCTTTGGCTGCAAAATCTGATCTCCAAATGAATGTCTACTACAATCACAAGGTGACTAGAGACAGGGGATGGGTATTCAGGGGATGGGGAAAAGAATTTCCCCACTGACATCTATACTACTTCTGCTTAACAGCTGTTAGGTTATAGCTGCCCTTAGGGAATGCCAGTTAAGATAGCAAGGGTTGTGAGCTGCTCCAGAAGGCAGACACAGAGTGGGAGAATATTGCAGGATAATGGTTGAAAGGTTTAGGTACTTACATTGGAGACAAGCCCCACAACTGTCTACTTCAGGAAGAGTAAAATGTGATCTATCGATTGGATGATTTCACCTCTTAAAAACATTCCATGTTCTTTCTCACTATTCCCACTCTGAAGAACACTGACTCAGTATTTTAAAACTGGGAACAATATTCCCTAGACTTCCCAAGTTCACTCTGTATAGGATTCCACAAAAAAGTTGCATATCCCTATTACTTAACGGAGCCTATATTCTGAGGAAAGCTTTCAATTGACTATCTTTTTTTTTATTTAAGTCTTCATTTTACTTTAGAATTTGCTGTTCTTTGTACTCCAAAGCATTTTTAATTTTGACAGAATCAAAAAACTCTTTGTAAAATGTAAAGTGTGTGTGTGTGTGTGTGTGTGTGTGTGTGTGTGTAGTGCACTGGAAGTAATATAATTAATCTATAGTAACAACTGATTTTTTTCAGTATATAGGTGGATGTTTTTTTCATCTTGTTTGTGACGATTATGGCCTTCTTTCTATAAGCTTTGCATTTTTACATAACTATTGATATGAAAATATTTGATATTTTCATGTAAATGAAACATATAATGATATTAAAAGTATGGATAAAAATGATAGAATTTCAGAGTTGGAAATGGCTTTGGTGGCCATCTAATCTTATTATGCAATTTTGCTTGAATATTTCCAATGGCAGGGGGTAGTCTTTGAGGAAAGAGATATCTACTTCTTCTCAAAGTATTCCATTCTAACTTTAGTATAGACTGAATTACCCCTAGGGCTCCAATTCAACCCATCGAGACAGCAGAACAACATGAATGCTACTTTCATTTGACAGTCTTTCAAATACTTAAACTCTCAATCTAAACATCTCCGATTTTTCAACCAATCATTAGACATCACAAATTCAAGATCCCCTTGATATTGTCTGCTAGATAATTTCAATTTCTCCATTTTTTGCCCAAAAGTTGACTCTCAGAAATTAACATGATGCTATAGGTAAGATCTAATCAGAACAGAACATAACAGATCTAATTCATCTTTCTTCCAGAAACTAAGCTGTATAAATATATACTAATGATTTTGATGTAAACTGTGTCCCCTTTAATTTGGGGGGGCCCTGATGCAAACTGTGACCCCTTTAATCTTTGGGGAGAAAGGGGAGAAAGGAATCTTTAGGAGAAAGTTAATTCAGGGTCTTAAACCCTCCTGATCTCTGGGTGAGGGGAGCACACCCTTCTGTTCATAAGGGAAACTCCCAGATAACTAATCTCAATCAATTGGAGATCTTGGCTTGGGTCATAATCACCACCCTCTACTGGATTGAAGATTAGTCTCTCAAACTGCTCCCTAGCTTGGGACCTGGACAAACCCAATAAAACCAAAGACCTGTCAATCCATCTCTGCTAATTCCTAACAGGAGTTTGGCTGCTAAGAAAGCTGTTTTATGAGCATAGATAAATCCATTCTTGCCACAAACCTCGAGCCTGTATTCACTGGGGTTTGCAAATTCTTGATGGCCAAAGGGGATCCCATTGCTGTCACAGGATCTCTCAACCCTCAATTCTCACACTTCATCAATTTTATATACACACTTCCCAGTACCAGTGAACATATCATTGATTGATTCCAGACCAATAAATAGCCAATTTTTCAGCAATGTGATGGATTCCAACCAATCTCTAAGAGATCCTTGCATCAAATGAATGTGTGAACTTTAAACACCTATTACAAGAAGGTCGATATTAATGGAATATCTTTTCAAAGCTGAAGCAAGAAAATTCCCTGCCTGGGATATCCACATACTCCTGTGGATTGGGCACAGGGTGTAAAATCAAAAGATCTGTATTTGAATCTGAATCATATGTATAAACATAAGAACCCTCTCTGAGTTTCAATTTACCCATTTATAAAATGGGATCAGTAAAACCTGAACTAACTCCCTCATAAAGATATAAGGAGAATACCTTTTAAATTGTTAAGAAATATTTGTGTAGCAAAGTTATTATTGTTGTTATTTACATAGTGGTATTGGCAGTAATCTTAATTTTGTTAAAACTGTAAAGACCATCAGGGTAGTAAAAGAAGACTGATCCTAGGAATTTAGCAGCAGATTTTCTGGAAATTTAGTATGAACAAAAACAGCATTTAGCATTTAGCAAAATGCCATGAGGATTGAGAACTGAAGGCATACATTTTAGCTTTTCTTACCCTTTAACCTCACTTAATCCTTGCTAAGATCAGCTAATGAGTGTCATGTACATTTTGTTGTTTTTGGGGAGGGGGGTTTGCTCACTAATTTAAAAATTCATAGCATCACGATAGATAGATGAATAGATGGATGGATGGACAGAAAGACAATAGATAAATATATAAAAATCTTTAAAAATGACAAGCCAAGATTTTTCATTCCTTTGACTAATTAACAAGAGTCTCATCAATGCAAAAAACAGCTTTAGGCACAAATCCTTTTCAAAAGTTGCAAGAGTATTGTTGGGGGAGAAGAGGTAACCAGTTCCCTAAGATTAAATTAGAAATGAAAAATCTGGTCCATGTGAATTAAAGAGCTCATGCAGATTATTGTCTGTTTTCATGGGCTCTCCTTATAGAAATGAAGAATTAAAAAGTACAAAAAACATATCCGTTGCCAAGCATTAAGAACCCATGGCTGCTTGTTTTTTTTCTGTTCTTCGACAGCAACTTACACATGTATCTCTCTTCAAGGATGATCACAAAGAGGACACAAAACAATCCTAATAATGTCCCATCTAATTTAGAATTGGCTACTTACACTTTTGATCATCATATAAAATGCCTGGGTTAAAAAATGACTCCTCTGGTAATTCCCACTAAATTTATGGTCATTTATTGTCTCAAATATATGATGCAAAATACTTATTGTCAGTGACTGAATGTGCAAGAATACATTTTTTCATTATTTTACTTGATTTTTTGAAATATTACATGTATACCCATAGTTTTTCCTTTTGTTCTGATTTTTGATTCATAAGGAAATGTGCATTAAAAAGTAGCATACATACATAAACAGGAAAAGAAATAAAACAATTAGTAAGGGAAAAAAAGAAAAAATGAATATTGAATGTGTATTCATAGTGGCTGCATTTAGAAGAAGCATTTAGAAGAAATTTACAAATTCCTACAGCAGTCCCGTGTATCAGTTTCAGAATTTATCCTTTCTCACCAGCTATTGCAGTTATTGGCACAGCTTTAAACTTCACAGAAACATCTGCAAAAACTCCTCCTGTTCTCGTCACATTGATAATTGGTCCAACATGATTTTCTGCAACTCGAACAATTGGTGCTGAGAGTTGCAAAGTTCCAAATGCATCATCATTGGCAAGGATAATTAAATGAGCAATGGTGTCTACCTTGGATCCTAGACGTGGAGAATTTGGAACTGAAAAGTAAAGAGAAAACAATAAAAGTTCAATACAGACTCTCAATCCAAGTATTGCATTCCTTATGTGCTAATAATTGGAAATAATTATGACAACATCCATGATGGGATGAAAGTCATGTAAATACCCTTTCTCAACTCATTCTTGGATCAACCCTCAATTGTGGAGAGCTGAAAGCAGTATGTGTAGCACCAACCTTAAAAAAACAACAATCAGATATTTATTAAGCACCCTCTTGTCCATTATACAGCATTAAGGACTACAACACACAGAACATTTAACTAAGACAGAGTCCTATGTCCTCATAGGATGAGATGCCAAAACACATAATTAGGCAATATTTATAGCTACAAGGAATTCCCAGGGAGAAAATTTTCTCTACTAATACATATCAATATCTGTAATTATTATTTTAAAGGAAGGGTTCTTATTTTTTTGTGTGTCAGGGACCTCACTGACAATCTGGCTTAGTTTATGGACCCCTCCTAAGAATAATGTTTTAGAATTTAAAAAATACCCAGAATTATTTATAAAAGAAACCAATTATATACAAGTTCACAGGCCCCATGTGAAGAAACCCTGCCATAGTAAGTTGAAATCTTATTATAAGTAATAATAAGACCTAATGTTTATATAGTAGTTTCAGGTCTACAAAGTCCTTTATCTCATGTCATTTTCCCCTATCAAGTAGCTATTTTTATCCCCATTTTACAGAGGAGGAAACTAGAGTTGGCAAAGGTTATGCAACTTGCTTAACACCATGAAATTAATATGTATCAAATGCAACATCTGAAATTCAGTTCTTTCTAAATCTGAGGCTGGCTACACCCTATGTCATCATGCCTCATACTAAAAAACTACATGAATACTTCATTAGACATCTTCAAAAGAAACTTATTTAAGGTAGAAGTTAACCCTGCCACTCCTTCTGTGATTTTGCTCATATAATTGGGCTTTCATAGATAGAATTAGCTCTCTATTTCTTCCTTCTTTATATTCATTTGCTGAAGTTCCTTCCTTACTTTAACGCCAAATGCTGCATCATTTTCCTCAGAGAACCTATCTTGATCCTCCTTTCTAGGGATGATCTGTTGGTTAATTTTACTAAGCTGCTTTTTTTTCTCTATTTAAAAAAAATCTTTTAATATATGAGATGGTTTCATGGGTGGGGTAGAGGGAAGTCAAATGTAATAAAAAACAAAAGATAATAAAAATAAAATTTAAAAATAGAGAAAAAACATTAGCATTGAGTTATAATTAACATATGAGACAATTCATATACAACAGTAATATAAAAGTACTGTGTTAGGGTCTGTCTTTTGTTTTGTAGAATAGCCATGTTTCCTCATTATGCCAGATACAGGTCCTGTCTTCTGATACTGCTCATCTTCCGGTGCTCCCTGGACCAGATATAAATCAATTAATCTTCCAGCTTGATTTCATGTATAAGCTCTGGTGATTGGCCAGTGCTTTCATGGGGGGAAAAAAAAGCAAGGAGCCTGAATGCTTCTACATCTCTCCCTCCCCTGAACTCTTTCTGTTCTTATGGAATAGTATTATACAATTAAGCATTTGATTATTCCCTGACTGTCTCAGAGATGATAGTTTTTGGTTTTGTTTTTTCTTCAGCTGAACATTCCCCACTAGGAAACAGGGATTATGTCATACACTTGTAGCCTGTTATACTGGCATATTTCCCTTAGAACAATGCATGGGTTCTGTTCTCTTTCAGTAGAATACATGCCGTGGCCCATTGCTAAGAGACAGCCACCCTCAGCAATCCCTAACTGATCCACTTGTCCCCATAATTGGAGAACTACATCAAAGACACTTGGCCAAATAGTCTGATGAAATTTCCCCCATCAGTAGGTTATAAAAGCTGTAGAAAGGTTCTTCCCTTGTTCTCTTTTAGATAGCCTCAAGCTAACAAAATTTCAGAAAGAAAAGGATAGAATGTTTCTATTAGTCTTATAGCCTCTTAGGGATTCAGAGGAAGAACGTTCCTTTTACTCTGTGGCAAATGATCTTTGATGCAATCTCTCTTTTCAAAGAGATCAATAGACTAATCAGTGATTGCTGGGATGCCCATGTCCTTTGGCAAGAGACTTGTGCACATGCCTAGATTTCTAATACTCTGTACTTCCAAAACACAATTCACTAAAGTTATACATTGGGCTCCTTGAAATTATAGGGTTTCCCAACTATATCTGATTTACTGCTATAACTCCTCAGCTCCTACTTAGTACACTATTTTACATTTACATGTTTAAGAAATATTTAACTAAATTGAACTAAATTAAATGGACTTGCATATTCTAGTCTGGTTAACTTCATACTACCTGATTTCTCAATTAAAAATTACAACTTAAATCCTTAACTTTTCTCTAGGGAAATTTTCTAGGGATTGTATGTATCTTTATGGTGAACATTTTATTGATAGTCAATCATAAAGATTATAGCTTTTATTCATCAAGCTAAAAACAAACAAACAAAAAAGCCTAAAAATACTAAACTAAAAAAAAAAGATTTAGATGAACTTTTATTAATTCAAAACTAAACTTTACTTCAAAAATACAAACATGAATAATGAAATAAAAATACTGATTTTTTTCTTCTGATTTTTTTTTTTGTTAACATTAAGTTGTGCTCACACCTAGCATATCTTTTCCTCACGTCTATGCAGTTGCACTCATGTTTTGGTCTATCTTTATATATGTATATGCTATTGCTCCAGTTCCAATGAATGCAAAAGGCTCCTTAACACAGGAATTATTTAAGAATTATCTTTGTAGCCCAGGCACCTAGTACTGAGTTTAGAAAGTGATAAATAGACAATAATTGACCAATTAAAATATTTCAGATAGAAAAAATATCCACTGTAACTTCCTTACTCTATTATTTTTTTTTTTTGCAATCACAAACTGATCCCAAGATCTCTGAACTAAAAACTGCACCAACGATGATTTTATTCAATTTATATGGGCTTTCTGCACATATCAGTTTGATCTACATTACCCTAAAGCATGAAGACTACAGTAGCTTTAGACTGCTATTATTTCCTGTTCCACAAATGCATTTCAAAATAAGATTCAGAAGCAAGCAGAGTATATTCAGCTGTCTAACAGATCTTTGGCTCTTTCCCTGCGCTCTTTTTTGTACAATAGGAATCTTTATATTTGAGGTAAATAAATCTTACTATGAGAAGTCTCTTATTTACAAAGTCCTTACACACAGTGTTACTGTAAAATCCTTCAAAATCTAGCTTCCCATACTCCCCAAAAGAGTGACTCCCCAGGGGGAGGGTGAAGAACTACCTAAAAAGAGCAGCTGCCCGTGTAATTCCAACTCTACAATTCTTTGTCCTTTCTTTTCTTTTTCTTCCTTAGTCTTAGCCCTGACAGGCAATTGGAGCTGTTTGGGGGAGGGAGATGCTTCTCAAATCCACCATTTAGTCCCTTCTAGCAGAACCTCTTCTTCTTTGTCCTACTAGATAGAGCCCTCACTACCAGCATTCACTCTTCTGGACTATGATGGTGGTTTCATCTCCAGAAAGATATGTGTTTTCCAATTGTAATACAGAATGCATTTTACTTGTTAACTTGTTAGCCCCATGAAGACAAGGTATTGTATCTTACTTACCTGTGTACCTCAATCAGTACCTACCATTGTGCAATGAACATAAAAGTTATTCGATCAAAATAAAGATTTGTTGGCTTGGAGCCTAACCATCTTTTACAACATAATTTCTATGAGAAAATGAATTTTGAGCTGCAAACTGATTGAAAATTGAACTTCTGAATATTAGTCATTTAAAAAGTGGAGGCTATATGTATTACCAGTTTTATGAAAGTATTCTACTCTCCTATTTATTCAGCACTTTTTGATCTTGATTTTAAAATGACTCAAGGAGAAATTGAAGGAAAAAGAGGAAGATTTGTATGAAGTGATACCTAGTGAAATGAACAGAACCAGAATAGTAGAAATAAAGTTTAAAAATGAAAAAAAAAAAAAAAACCACTAAAAGGAAACATACTCTCTATGTAATTGAAAAACTAGAGATGGTCCAGATCACAGATAATGAAAAATTATCTTCCCTCTGCCAGAGACATGTGAGACTACAGGAGTACTGTCTGATGCTGTTATTATATTTGGTGTTTTCATTTAATTGGGTCTATACAACACACACACACACACACACACACACACACACACTTACACAGGGCAGATTCATTTTGAAGGAAATGGAGAAAACTGTTTTTCACCAAAAGATGACTGTAATATAAAGACCAAAGGTATCAACATATTTAGTTATTTTGAACTGCTAGGATTACACCATGATGGATAAGTAAAGCAAAAGGCTATACTTACTTGGTCGATTCTGTACTTTTTCTATTAATGTAACATTGATCAGCTCAACAAACACAGATTCTGACTTTTCTGGTTCATCATCATCCAAAATAGGAATACTAATTGTTGCCTCACTCGTGTTAACTCTAAAAATAGCAAACCCAGAAACAGGTATATAGTCCCTTCCTTGAGTTGCTCTGGCTAAATTAGGTGGAAAAAAAGGTGGTTTTTCCATATCATCCATTGTTGCATAGGTAACCATGACTGTTCCTATAAGACCTTTTAACCGTATTATTGTGAGAATAACATTTTGACTTGCTTCTTCAACTTTGATTGGTCTATTTTCCTCAGAAAAGATGAATATTCCATATGGGTCATCACTGGCCAAAATTATTAATGTAGCATTTGTACGGACTCCTAGGCAGCCATTAGAAACATTTATGATTAAAATGGAAAATGTTTTATCCAGTTCAGGAATTTCATCAGGCAGTATTTCCACAGTTATATTGGCATTCATCTGCCCTATCTCAAAAGTGACATTGCCAGAAGTGAAGGCAAGATCTCCAGATATATCAGAAGGAATGTTCCAATGCAAAATTACTTGAGATAAAGTTCCATGGCTTCTCACAACCTAAAGAATATGAAAAAAAATCCTCATGTCAAAATATATATTGATGTGGAACAAGAACTTTAATAGCTCTAATCCTCCCAGCCTGTTTCTCAGTCACATAAAAATTGCCCAACTCCTGAGACTGTCTTGATTAGCATATCTTAAGACAGACTGCATATCTTAAGACAGACTGATTTCTGGTCCCAGTCATTTTGTTGTCCTCTAGGTCACTCCCTCCATTTTCCTTAACTTCTCCCTAATTCCTCCCCAACTCCTCCCCAATTCTTCCCTTAATCTCTAAACCTCCATCTGACTTACCTCCATTTCTCCCCACTAACTTTAAAAATTGCCACCACCAGAAACAGTTGCTTACTCATGTTTGGTTTAGCCCGTGAGCTGTTTCATGTAATAAATAGCAACCTTTGTGACCGTGATAAATGACTGTCTTGTGAGTTTGTCACAATTAGAATCTCTTTCCCAAAATTACTACTTCATATATCATGCGTAGGAAAATACAAGTATTAGAATGATGAAAGATTTTTCTAATATCAATGTAATGGCAATAGAACACTAAACTTGAGCTTTCAAATCAAGTGTTCTAGTTTTTGATTAAGGTAAAACTTGATATTTCCATCAATTCTAATAAATATTAGAAACAAATTAAATATGATTGACTAAATATAGTTAACTCAAATTATATTTATGATTATCCATGGCATCTTTCTTGTTTTATTAATAGATTCATTATATTTTGAGCCTAACAAATACACACACTTTTCCATATATGAAACAAAGAGGATTATAATGAAAGTATCTCTATTACATACAGCTTGCTTTTAGAAAAGTATATAATTGAGTCAACATGCTACTTTCAAAGTTATCCTGTTTCCTTCCAGATATCCTTCTGTTCTGTTTTGTGTATTTAAAAAACTACTTTAATAACATTCTGAGACATCATACTTTCATTATTTATAATAGTATATAGCTGTACTTCATTTTGAACAATAAATATAGTCCTGAAAAGTCAGCTTTAAAAAATTTCTGTAAATCAAATCATACCTCATTTGCTTTCAATTATGTAGTTATAAATACATTTCAAAAGATACTTTGAGGACTAATAAACCTCATTCTTAAGAATTGAATATTTTGTAAGTCACCCATTGAAAAGAACAAAACTGTTTTAATCAAACAAATTAATGCTACTACTCAATAGAATACCCAAATACAACTATTTCACTGAAACCTTGTTAATACTAAAAACTACAAAGTTTTGATAAACTATAAAGGTATATATAAGATAACAGCACACATACAACACTGTAGTTTACAGAATACTTTTACATTAAGAAGGTACTATAATGCTCATTTTACAATTGAAAATCCTGCTACATGGGGAAATTAAGCTACTTGTATGGAATAATATATCTAGTAAATACTCAGGTCTTCTGATTGTACAATATTATGCCACCTTCCAGGTTTCTTTGGGTACTTGCTCCTTATAATTTAGTCTATAGTTTTATTTGTTTGTCCTTTACCATGTACTGCACTGGATTATTTATTTTGAGAGATCTCTCCTAATCAGATATATAGATAAAATAGTTAAGAACACACAACAACAATTTTAGTTCTTCCTTTGTTATATCTTAACAGTATGGCTTCTATAGAATGTGTATTAGCAGAATAGAAAAACTCCTTTGTATTCATTGCTAAATATAAAAACAAATACTCAAGTCCAAGAGAGATGATTTTCAAATCTACTATATTCCAATACCATCCTTATTGGGAAAAAAATTGAGAATCAAATATCATCTAAAATATTACAAAATAGAATGAAATGAAATTTGCTTGCCTTAAAGGTAACTGAGCTCTGTCCATCTTCAGGTTCAGTTCCACTGACATGTAATGACTCTGGGCTGAACTCAAATACACCATGAGCATCATCTGAAGCTTCAATGGTTACTATAATTTGGGAAGCTATTCCTAAACTGGCTATATGTACCAGTTTTTTAAAAAGAAAAATGCAATGTTAATTAGCATTTTAGCAATAATGTTGGTATTTTTTTAAAAAAATACTTAAAGCATATTTTAATCTTCACAACAATCCTTTCAAGTCAGTGGCTCAAGTATCCCCATTTTATAGATTAGGAAAGAGACTCAGAAAGATTAAGTGATTTGCCTAAGGTCCCATAGCTAGTAAGAGATCAATGAAGAATTTATAAAGTTTCATTTTAATCATGTATTAGTTTTCATCTGCTTGTAAAGAAAAGCAAATTTATCATTATATGAGCTCCACAGCATCACTTTTACAAAAAGGAAGATACAAAGTACATGAAAAAATAAATATATAAAATTGGTGGACTTTTGCTCTCCAAAAGGGAAAATTTTTCAGCATAGTGAATGTGGGAAAGGCCAGACACAATAACTATACTGAGAACATATGTCAAATGGACTTATATCTAGAACAGGATCATCCCTATTTTTTTTCAATACAAATGAAGCACTTTCATTACCATCTTCATAGTAATTATATTCTATCACATTAATATTATTACAAGACAATGCTATTTATCTTCTTTCGCTATTCAAATATTTCACGCCAAAATACCTCCTACTTTTCAAAAAATGGTGCTCAATTTTTAGTGGTCCTCAAATAGTTATTCAGAGAAGTGACATATATGCAAAGGTGATAAAATAAAGATATTGTGTAAAGGACTACAGAAACTTGCAAATATTAAGGAAAAACATGACACGTTATTAGAATATATTCCATTGTGTGAAAAAATGTCTTAAGTTGTATGGGGTCAGCAAAGATAGTATATGAAAACCCTGAATTTGGAAAAATGGATTTCTAAGGAACAGAAAGTTTTCTCTTCAAAGGAGGAGGCAGATTTTTATCTCATATGACAAAAGTATTTTAAATAGAAATTAGCCAATCAGTAAGCACTTATTAAGTTCCTACTACATGTGAGGCACTGTGCTAACTTCCAGGAAGAAAGCAAAAGTACTATTTTGAAATAGTTTCAATTTTTAAAATTTTTTCTTAAGAACAATGGTAAATTTAATATAAACTCTTGATTGAGTTTCTCTTCATTTATTTCTCCTACCCATACTATCAATGAAAAACGATGTTTCTCCATGTAAAGGAAATTTTAACAGAACCCTTAAATTATAAAATACATTCTCATTTTTATTCACCTTAGCAAGGCACTAAGATCATATGAAATTATACAGATTTCAAAATTAATTTATTAATGAAACTTTATTCTAAAAGCCCTATTTCATAGTCATTTATAAATGTGGAACTGAATTCTGAAAATATGAAGAAAAGAAATGATAACAATAGTAATTATTTGTCATGAATCAATTAAAGTAAGACTGTAGGTTTTCAATACCATAGTATTTGAAGGCAGAATTTTATATAGGAAAAACAAAAGAGAGAGGATAGACTAAGATGCTTACCACGCTTGTGGACAGTTGGAAGGAAGAACTCCTCGTTCCCATCACCACTACCACTCCCATCAATTCTAAAGAGTTCAGCAACTTCAAGAAGAGAGGCATAGAAGTGTGCAATTCACATATACATATTTATAGAACAGAGAAGAGATGGAAACATTTACTGCATGTTCAAGAGGAGAAGAGAGCATTATTCATGAAAAGTCCCCAAATGCTTTATTGAAAGGATGTCTTTATTACAAAGAACAGAATATATCATTTCCAATCTCATTAATAAAAAGGGTTGGTAAGTGGGGATGGGAGGGTAGCAGCACATATTTGGCATCAGGTATGGGTGCTGTGGCTAATTAATTCTGCAAACCTTTCTTTTTTTTTCTTATTTATAACAGGATATAGAAGTCCTATCCTAGTACAAATTTAGGTCTTTTCAGGATATTTTATGTTAGAATTCCCTAGTCACAGGAAAGCAAAATTTCTTACATAAACAGATTCCATATTTTACATATCACAGATCTAGCCTCATATAGACCAGCACAAAGTGAAGCAGAAGCTAGAATTAGAAGGTTCACAGCAGAAGAATGGGTTTATATAATTATTGCTTGCATATTGCAACTTTCCCCATAAGAGTTTCAATATATTATGGATCAGCATAAGAAATTAAATGGGAATGGGGGGGGGGGAGGGACAGTTTACAGAAGCTGCAGTATGTATTAAAGGCCAGCAGATGACACAAGAAAAAAGTTTAGAAACTCAGAAATACATAAAATATATGTATAGTATTGTATATCAACCTAAATTTTAAAATAAGACATTGTGAACATCCCATAAAAGAAAAAAAAAAAACTTCTCTGGTATGAAGGGAAGGACAAAAATTTTTACATGTATTTTCCAGATGTTGGAGATATCACACTCTTAATCCCCATGATGTGTAAGGGGTAACTGTACTTTCTACCACCAATCCTGAGCTACATCTTGCCACTGGATCCAAATGACTCAGGAGGAGAAAATGAGCCTAGTGACTTTGTACAGCTCTCCTTCACTTAAATCCAAGTCAGTTGGTTGTTATCTTCAAGAAAGAAGGACAAATAACGATAAAGTGCATGTAAAGTACCAGATCTCCAAGATCTCCCAACTCTTCTACCTCTGCCCCAGTATCACTCCTGCTAGTGACTTGACTGCCCTGAAGGCTTCTTCCTCCTATTACTGAATAGCTCCCAAGAATCTCCAGTTGAGGAAGTGTCAATTCCAGCGCTATTCTCTTCTAGCTTGACTCAGTTTCTAAGCCTCTGGACTCTTCCATTTTGTTCCTATGTGGGTACCTCCTTCTCCCTGCTTTTCATCTCCCTTTTATGTGTGTGTTATCTTTCCCCCATCAGAATATAAACTCAAATCCTAATTTGAGACTTTTTTCTTCTCTTTCTATTCTTATCCCTGAGCACAGTTACCTGACACACAGTAAGCACTTAATAAATGTTTTATTTAACCTAATCCAACCAAAGACAGGAATGGCATGATGGTGGTATACAGGAGGTTAAGGGTGAGCAGGAATATTTCAGCGCACAAAAACTCTGGTACATGCTAAAAATGTAATAGTGCCACATAATTTAAAGACAGAAGAGACCTCATAAACCACAAAATCCAGTTCTCTCATTATGCAACTGAAGAAATGGAGGCTCATGAGGTTTAATGACTTTCTCAAGATCATATAGCTAAGCATTTAGAAGCAACATTTGAACCCTGATCCTTTGATTTCAAAATAAGAGTTACTTCCTCTCTACCACAAAGAGATTATAAAAATCTATGGTACCCTTTTCTTCTTCCTGATAATACATTAGACACCAGAAGTAAAGTAGCCTCCACATCCTGGAGAATATCTTGTTTTTTCTCAAAATCCTAAAAGGGGAAATGGCTTGGCAGATAATAGTCCATGTGGTTCTTTATTCTCAATTTTATCTGAAGCCACAACAGCAAGAGGTGAACCCTAAATCACTTCAGTCCATAAAATGAACTGGAATCTGATTATGAAATGACCTGTAAGATTGATCTATATTTATAGATTGAGCCCCAAGTTCCTTAACAACTAAACAGATCTATGAGGTAATCTTACCTATTAAGTGGCCCTATGTAATGTCCTATAATATATATGCATATATGTACTGTGTATATGTATAGTCATGGGTATATGTGTTTGTAACATTTTTTTTCAAAATCAATAAAAACAGCATTACCAAAGATTTTAAAAAGTTTTGTTATTGTTGCCCCACTCACCCATATAAGAGCCCAAAGTCTCTTCTTACAAATTCTCATACTGAAAAGGTAATAAAGTATGTTTGCATAAATGCTCACAGAGATAGTAAATATGGTGCTCTTACAACATGCTATCACGTATTAAATTCTTTAAGGAAAAGAAGTAGATAATCAAAATTGCTGGTAGTATCATTATTGCAATTAGATAATACTTTTTTTTTTTGGTTTTAGATAAGCATTTAAGTACTTTGTTTTATTAAAAGGAGATAATTTAACAAATACCATAGGCAAGCACTGGCCTGGCAATCATTTGTATGTCTCATCATCTTAGGATTAGCTTCAGCATGGAAATACTCATCACCAGAAAGGTGATCAATGAATGATGCCTTTTTCTTTTTAGCCACAGTAAACTTATGCAGACTACCCATAAAGACAAAAAGATGCTGAAATTTAATTCACAAGAGAGTGTATCCACAATAACAAAGTCAGAGATTCTTGAATTAAGCAAAATATAGCCACTATTTTTAATTTTTTTCTTTCTTAAATAAAAAATATTATCAGAAAAATAACCAAGTTACATCGGGGGGGGAGGGGGGAGAGGAGAAGGAAGGAAGACAACAACCCTTGAAAAATGCAAAGCAGATCTTTTATATATTGCTTTTTTAGACATATAACTAGAAATTTTTGTGAAAAGGGTAAGTGACACTAAAATTTCCCTAAAGGAGAATTTGAGGTATGAGAAGTAAACACTATTTGATAGCTTCCTATTTTAACTAATTATTGCTACCAACTAGATTCTATACTTAGTCTTTTCTAGGCTGCAGGAGCAATTTGTTGCTATCATCTAAATACTTGTTCCTTGAGGCAAAATCCCATTTGCCCTACCCTAGTTATGTCTCTCTTGCCTTACACATTGGCCTTCTATCATTTATTTACTGTATACAAATTTCTCAAAATTGTAGCTGCCATTTTTCTTGCTCTTAATTGCATTGTCTTTTCCTTCAAATGTAGGACATCAAGAATACTGTGAGAAAACTCTCCTTGAAGAAAGAACAATATATTTCTCCCCACTTTCCTACTTTTTATGAGTACACATTAACATGTTTCTTTCCAATATACTGCTTTTACTTGAAATAAAGGTCAATTATAATATTAATTTTATTTTTTGTTTAGATAATTTTTTTTCTATAATCCACGTAATTTTTAACAAAATCATAATTTTCCCATTTGCATATATACATACATCTGAAGAGAGAGAGATAAACAAAAGTTGTTACCCAATAGCATTTCCTGTCTATATAGACATGAACTATGCTATTTCATATATCATGTAAGGAGTTATTGTGGAAGTCATGATAAAATCAAGATGTCCTACTCCCCACATCAAGAAACTTTTTGTGAGTTTGGTTACTTACATGTACATATTTCCCTACCACTTCTGTTCCCTACCAGGACAAATGATGTGGTGACCTGGTTTGCAGACATAGATTGAAAGATAATGCTATGTACATTGAATTCCCAATCCCTATATTTATGCACACCTGCATTTTTGATTTCCTTCACAAGCTAATTGTACAATAATTCAGAGTCTGATTCTTTTTGTACAGGAAAATAATGTTTTGGTCATGTATACTTATTGTGTATCTAAGTTATATTTTAATATATTTAACATCTACTGGTCATCCTGCCATTTAGGGGAGGGGGTGGGGGGGGGTAAGAGGTGAAAAATTGGAACAAGAGGTTTGGCAATTGTTAATGCTGTAAAGTTACCCATGTATATATCCTGTAAATAAAAGGCTATTAAATAAAAAAAAAAAAAAAAAAAGAAAGATAATGCTATGAATTACCTTCAAACTCTGCTGACTCAGTGCAATTACACTTTCATATTCGCATTTCCCTCAGGTCAGCAGTGATACAAAAAGATCTGGCACAATAGCTAATGGAGTCTTAGTATAATGTACTTGATAAAGATTTTTCTATCCAAAGCATTCTATTTTTTCAAAAGAAATATAAAAAGTCTGGCATCATAAATTATTATTAGTCCATATCTTAACATACAATCATGGTTTCTTTAAAAGTAGTTTTTAATTTTAAACTTATGTTTTAGATAGGAAGACTTATGGTTTTTAAGTAGCAAGATAAGTTACAAATTAGAAATTTTAATCTAAATTTCTTTTTTTTTTTTTTTTTAATCTAAATTTCTTAAACTATTCTTCAGTCAATCCAGGATTTAGACTCCTTTCAAAGACAAATGAATTCACCAAAGACTCTTGAAGAAATGTGTAACTGTGTTTAATTTAAAGTAATTAGCCACTTTAGGAAGATTTATATATTGCCTTAATAGCTTTATGATCTTGTGACTTTTAAAAAAAAGAAATTTTTGAAGAATAATCCTTACCTCCTTCCTCTGAGTTTAACAATTCAACTCTAAAAGATTTCTCCAATTCAGGAATAGAATTATCTGTGATGTTAACAGTAATATATTTGTATCTTTCCCCTGGCTGAAATTCTAAGGTTCCTGAAGTATCCTGAAATACAAATACAAAAACAAAAAACATACATTTATCCTTTGATTTATATTCATTGCTTTTATGATTTTGAGCAAATTAAAATTTTTGCTATTCCCAAAATTGCTACTGATGCTGCAACATATAACCTAAAGTATGAGAATAAAATGGAAGGCTTACAAAATAAGAATGATAGAGCTCAGAACAAATTTTAAATAAATGTCCTCTGGTCAAGTCAGAGTGGAAGGATTTTCATTTTCAATGTTCTCTTATTACAAGAGAATATTCAAAGTCACAAAGGAATACTCAACAAGAGACTTTGATAAGCTATTAAATAATTAAAGTTAAGAGCTGCAAGACATTCTTTTCACCAAAGACATTTAAAAATAAGGCATTTAGAAACACATTTACTCACCATTTGGTTATATTATTAATGACATTTTTATTATTAAATTTTTTCAAGAAAAAAGAGCAATCTATTTTATTTACAATCATCCCAGCACTCCATCTATTGTGGATATTCATTTAGAGAAAGGGTTACTGTTTCTTCAGAGTATCATGCTCATTATGAAAAAAATAGAGTAGCATGCTAATCTTTGTTCTGAAATTTTAATGATGCAGTTTGAACTTGACTCTTTCTTAAAGAAAATTAATACATCGGTAAAGCTAGGTGGCACAGTAGATAGAGCACAGCCCTGGAGTCAGGAGGACCCAAGTTCAAATTTGGCCTCAGACATTTAAAACGTCCTAGCTGTGTGACCCTGGGCAAGTCACTTAACCCAATTGCCTTAGCAATAAAAAAAAAAAAAGGAAAGAAAGAAAATTAATATATCTTCTTTAGTCATATGAAAAAAAGCTCTAAATCACTATTGATTAGAGAAATGTAAATTAAAACAACACTGAAGTACTATCTTACACCTCTCAGATTGGCTAAAATGACAGGAAAGGATAATGATAAAATTTGGAGGGGATGTAGAAAAACTGGGACACTAATGCATTGTTGGTGGAGTTGTAAAATGATCTAACCATTCTGGAGAACAATCTGGAACTATACCCAAAGGGCTATCAAACTGTGCCTACCCTTTGATCCAGCAGTGTTTCTATTGGGCTTATATCCCAAGTAGATCTTAAAGAAAGGAAAAGGATCCACATGTGCAAAAACATTTGTAGCAATCCTTTTTGTGATGGCAAAGAATTGAAAAAATAAGTAGATGCCAAACAACTGGGGAATGGCTGAATAAATTGCGGTATAAAGAGATAATGAAATATTATTGTTCTATAAAAAATAACAAATAAGCTGATTTTAGAAAGGCCTGGAAAGATAAACGAATGCTGAGCAAAACAAGCAGAACCAGGAATACATTGTACATAATAACAGCAAGAATGTGCAATGATCAACTATGAAAGACTTGATTCTTTTCAGTGGTTCTCTGACACAAAGCAATCCCAACAGACTTTAGGCAGAAAATGCCATCTGCATGCAGAAAAAAGAACTGTGGAGATCGAATGTAGATCAACACATGCTATGTTCATTTCTTTTTTTTTCTGTTTTTTTCTCTCCCATTATTTTTCCCGCTTGCTCTGATCTCTCTCTCCCAATATGACACATAAAGCAACGTGTATTTAAAAGAAATAAAATTTTAAAAAGAAAATTAATATATCTGAAAGGAATGTTTACTTGACTGCTTAAATGTTAACTTTATGATAAACTCTCAGCTCATTCCACTTTGCATCTGCTGTTCTCTCTGGTTTCATGATATTAGAGTGAGGAAGTACAAATCTCTTCCCAAAGGTAGTAACCTAAGCGTGAAAAACAAAAGAAAGGAAGGAACACAAAACAGTTTCTGCCTTTAAGAAGCTTACCTATAAATGGAGGAAACAACATGTGTAAATAAATCTGGATGGATAGACCAAAAACAGACTGAGTAAAAAGAAGATAAGTAAAGACTCAAATGGATAAAGGACTTATAAAGACTTCCAAAGAAGATGGTATCTGAACCAAGCCTTGAACAAAGCCAAGGATTCAAAGGCACAGAATTAGAAGGGACAGAAGGAATTACAAGAATATTAAAGAAGTCATATTAATGGACAAGACAATGGGAAATCAGGCATTCATTTTGAAGGGAAGAAAATGTAAAATATTTAAAAATTAAAAGAAAGTTATAAAGAAAGTAAATATATAAAAGAACTTAGGATTACTAAGAAACAAGGTTAAGATTGATCAAGCAGTTTCTATTGCCAGTTTTCTTGTACTTCAGATAGAGGTGCTATCAACAATGTGTGTGTAGTTAGCTGATGGGAGCCTTTGTCATGAACTTTTGAAACAACAGGACACATAAAACAGCTCTGTCAATGGAGAAAAGAGCCTAGGAATAATCAGTGTATAATAGTTTTATACCAATGCTCTTCTATTTCTTTTTTTAGTAAGGGCCAAGATCACAACAACTGAAAAACAGCTTCAAATTTCTCTTTCCCAAATAGAATAAATGATATAAAGGAAGTACTTTGTTGATGACAAAAAAAAATTCAAAAGGATAGGATGGTTGGTCTTTATATTAATCAGGGTTCTGAAGCCATTCAAAGTTGTTTGTTTTTATAATGTTCTCTTCGTAGTATAAGGACAAGGCTAAGCAACAAGTAGCTAGGTAAGTAGCAAGATATGTTACATTTTGCATTCTATTTTACCTCCCCATCTACTTACCTGATAATCATCAGGACTAAATGCTGTCAGTGAAACTGTTCTGTATTCCACCATCACCTTTCCCAGAAGGCCTTGTGCACGAACAACCAACAATTTCACTTCTCCATCTTCCTCCTTCACAGTTATATGAGGGATACTTGTTGTAGGCAAAGTCATCTTATCATCAGGCTGAGGAGGCATTCCCAGAGAGAACTGAAGTAAGCCTAACAAACACACACACAAAAAAACAACATTTTCATCTTCACAAATGTCATATTCATTTTAAATGAAAATCTGTGTTTTCATCCATTAGCTAGAGGAAAGTATTTAGGGCAGCAAGGTAGATAAAGCACTGGAACAGGAATCAAGAAATCTTTATTCAGACATTTAATTAGTTGTATGATTCTGGGCAAATCCCTTAATTGCTTCTAGCTTTAGTTTTCATACGAAATGAGGATAATAATATAGCATACTACCTTATGGCATTGTGATGGAAATAAAATGAGACAATATTTGTAAGGTCCTTTAAAAATCATAACACACGATACACATTAGCTACTACTACTACTACCACTATTATCACCACAACTACTTTACCACTTCTGCTATTACTATTATTACTAAAGTATAGTAGGCAGCTAGATGGTACAGTGTGTCAGTTCCAGAGTCAGGAAGAAATGAGTTCAAATCCGACCTCAGACACTTACTAGCTGTGTAATCCCTGAGTAAGTCACTTAATCCTGTTTGCCTTAGTTCCTCATCTATAAAATGAGCTGCAGAAGGAAATAACAAACCATTGCATAAAGAGTCAGACATGATTGAAAACATGACTGAACAACTTCTACCACCATTACTGCTACTGCCACTATCCCAACCACAACACCACTACTATTAATTTTCAGTGATTTTTCAGTCATCTCTGACTCTTTGTGACCCCTTTGGGGATTTTCTTGGTCAATACCCTGCAATGGTTTTCTATTTCCTTCTCCAGCTCATTTTACAGATAAGGAAACTGAGGAAACAGGATGAAGTGACTTGCCCGAAGGCACACAGTTATTAAGTGTCTGAAGTCAGATTTGAACTCAGGAAAATGAGTCTTCCTGATCTCAGGACCAGTGCTCTCTAGCACCCAGCTGCCCTGCTGCTGCTGCTACTACTACTACTATTTACTACTATTACAATTACTACTACTACTATTACTACCACCACCACCACCACCATTACTATTTCTATATTTCTATTACTACTACTGCTGCTACTACTATTACTAGTGCTACTGCTACTCCTGCTATTACTAGTGGTATTACTTCCACTAAAGTGCTATCTCAAATAAGAAGGATTAGACTTGTTTTACTTGGTCCCAGAGGGCAAAATTAGGCGCAATGAGTAAAAGTTTAAAAGAAACAAATTTAGCCTTGAGATGAATAAAATTTCTGATAAACAAAGCTATCTACCAATGGAATGGGCTACCTCAAGAAGCAGTCGGATCCCCTTTACTGATTTTTAAGCAAAGACTGAACATACATAATCAGTTATGTTGTAGGAAAGAGTAAGATGAAGCCAGACAAAAATTGTTAAATTTTCATTGTGAATATTTCTATTTTGGAAATCAACAAATACCACAAATTGGGGCCCAATTTATTGTTTTGATAATGTTAAGACAATGTAATGCAGAAGATGTTAATAATGCAGATTAAACTTTAAAATGTGTCTTGCCTATATCTTTTTTTTTCCTTTCTGGAAAGCCTTAGCCAAGCTGGTCCTCAAATAACAAATGTACAGTGAAAACCTTTCCACTTTCATAGGATCACCTAGAATTTACTCACTCTTGTCATTGTTTTCAATAACCCAGGATCATTTCTCCAACATAATAACATAATGACTTGAGGAGAGTATTAGTGGAATTTCATTTTGAACAAAGTATACAATTCATCTTCAACATAAATAGTAGGATGAGATAGCTTCTCTATGTGTTGTTTTCCCTTTAGAATATGAAGTCCTGGATAGTAGAGCCTGAATTACTTTTCTATTTAGTCTAATGCTTCATTCATTCATCTTTTCCCAAAAAAACTTTTCCCCGAAAAGCAAAATTCTATTAATTCTAATTTGAATCTGTTTAAAAACAAGAATGTCTGAATTTAAGTCAAATTGATGTTTACTTAAATTTACAATTACAATCACTATCAGACTATCTAAGATCAAATTACTCAAATCCAAAAAATTCAGATAATCAAAAAGTATTTGGAATTTGTTTTTGGCTCTTATTACATGAGAAGGCAACACATTTTATTTTTAAAAACCTCAGTATAAAGCCCTGGGAGATGGAAGATCATCCAGCTTTGTTATTTGGCTTCTAAATACAAAATCACCTAATGTTAGAACTGGAACCTTAGAAATCACTTACCACAAGGATTTTATTTGCTATATATAAACTTTAAGTCTTAAAGAGTTTAAGTAACTTACGGTTGATCAAAGAACTGAATTTAAAAGCTTTTAACTCCTGATCCAGTGCCTATTTCACTAAAATCCCCTTCTCTATCCCCATCCTACCCCTTAAACCCAATTTTCTTTCTTGCTTTGCTATCTAGGACCAGACTCCCAGAGGAAGCCACTTTCAGAGAGATGATAAAGGAAATTTTTCCAGTAACTGAAAGGCGACTTGGGTCTCTAAAAAACCTTCACTTCTAATTCCTACTGGATTTTAGGCTACACATAAAGGAAGGAATACCTTAATAGGAGTAGAAAGGAAAGTAGTATTTATAAAAAATTCAGTTTTTAAAAGCTTAAATACATTTAATTAAAATTTTACAAAAAGCTCTTATTCAATGTTTTTATATGCATATAATATATATAATTCAGAAATATAGCTTAGTAGCATCATGCTAAGAGATGACATTCAGCTTAATTTTCTCATTTAACAAATTTCTGACAAAAATATTACCATATGGATGGTCACTGGCTTTGATGGTGATATCTGTTGTTTCCTTTTCAACATCTATGCTTGCTCCACTAGTAGGAGTTGAACCTATTTTCCCATCTCCAGTAACTGCAGATACCAGTGTCACTCGAAAATATTCATTCAGTTCTGGGATATCATCATCAATGACATAGAGATTCAAGACCTAGAATTATAAAAAGTCAGAGATGTTAGATTAGGAAATATGGCTATTATTCCTCAAAGAAAAAGTAGTATCCTTTAATCTGCACTTAATTTTTTTTAGTTATTTATAATCATGACTCATTTCTATCCCAAAATGTTTGTATTCAACTTTTAAATATGTGTACAATCCTAGTCTCCTAATTAAATTCCACAAAAAATTGCATGGGACAAAGTATAATCTGTCCCCAAATGTTAGGTTGTTCAGAATATGTTACCAAACTAAGTGCCACTAGGTATCTTAGTGGAAGAAAATAGGATTTAGATTCAGGACTGAATGCAAATCTTATAGATCCATAATAGCCATGTGACCCCTAAACAAGTCAGTTAATTCATATCTGCCTCAGTTTCCTCAACTATAAAACAGAGATAATAACAGTACCTCCCTCATAGGAATGTTGTAAGCATCATTTGAGATAATAGTTTTTGGGAAGCACTTTGCAAACCTAAAAATCACTATGTAAATTCTAACATCTGCAAAAGTTTTCTTATAAACAAACTTATAAAGAATGAGAGTAGGTCTAAAAAGGGAAATGAACATGAAGACTCTAAACCAGTGGTTCTCAAAATCTGGTCCAGAGCATTTTGGGAATCTCTGAAATCTTTTCAGAGAGTCTACAAATTCATAATTGGTTTTTATTTTTAATGTGATCAATATCTATAACTATAAACCTATAAACCACATAAACAAAAACTCTTTGGACATACTCTCAATCATTTTTAATACGATAAAGATATTGAGAACAAAAGTTTGAGGACCACTGCAGTCTAAACCAAGACAAGTTCTAGTTTCTGATGGAATATCAGAGAGCCTGCAATAGATCACAATAGCAGGCATGTAACATCTTAACAGAACTGGACTGAAACCTTTTGACAGAGAAAACTCCTCTTAAAACTACAAACTGTTTTGAAATTTTGATGTTAATTCTGAATATACATTTATAGATATTTCAGTCCTCTGCAATTTACTATTATGCAAATTAATTATATAAATATAAATGATAATATAAAATTGTATTGTTTAAAGTATGGGTAAGCCCTGTCACCTTCTCTAAGTAGTTTTCTTAAAGTTTTAACTTATTGCTTCCTGTAATTCTCAATGTATACATATTTATGAATCTAAGGATTGCTAGACAGGATTTAGGATTAGAAAGAACCATGGGTGTGGCTAATGTGAAACTGAACTATCCTGGATTATAAAAGTATGTTGTGAGATTTTTTTAAAATGTGCTTATTAATAGGGGGATGATTGAGGGTAGTGAGGGTGACAAATTAACTTTAAGGGGGTGATTAATACATTTATTATTCCAAAATAATAATTAACCCTGTGTTATCTGCATGAAATAAAGTATTTAATTTGGGTTTAGGATTTACTTCTTTCAATGTTCCATCTGTTAATTCTGAACTATAACTTTCAAACTTGGTTTTCTTATCTGTAAAGTAGATATCATAATATATGTCATGCTTACCTTATGGAATGATTATGAAAATGAAATGACATGCTTTGAAAACCTTTAATTTGCAATGTAGTAAAGTTCAGCTGTTTTTATTATTATATTAGTTAATTTTCCCTGGAAGAATTTAATTATATTTCTTGTACATTACTCATTGTTCAATATGTTGCTTTGTATCTAGTCCAAATTTGTTCTTTTACCAATGAAAATTCTATGAACTATTTTAACTATAGACATGTTCTCTTTATTTTGAATACATTTTTTTAGCTCCTAATCTTTTGATAAAGGTTTAGGAAAGAGTTGGAGCCTACATGTAATTCTGGACATTAGCTTTGTCAACAATAACTAGTATTCAATGAATATCTATTACAATAATCTATTATTATTCACTTAAGATTAGTATAACATAAAAATGACCATCACTTTAGAGTTGGGTAATAACTTCTAGTGGTTGTGATGGTAGAGCTAAGTAGCCAAATAGAATAATATCAAAAGTTTGAAAAAATAGAAGAAAAATTGAATAGAAATAGAAGAAAACATAAGGTGTTTGATATAAAAATACTAAAAGCTGTGAAAACTGATATAAAAACAATAAAAATTGTACAAAAACTCTCTCCTTGATCTTAGTTTCAAGGTAGTTGTTTTTTATATCAGACACCTTACATTTTCTTCTATTTTTTCAAACTTTTGATATTATTCTACTAACTTTTATTTCCTCATGAATTGGCTTTTGTTTGATCTTTGCTGGTTTTAAAGGAACCCATTTCTTGGATAAAACTTAGCTCTTTCTTTTCTAAATTCTACCCTTCTTCCAATTTCCAATTTCCTCTGAAGATATTTCATTAAAAAAAAAAAAATCTTGTGCTTCATATCTTCTGGATATTCAATTGTGGGAAATCCATGTGTTTTTTTTTTTTTTTTTTTTTGAGTCTTTTTGCAATATAGATTAATTCTCTTCTTTTGGGGGAGGGGATAGAATCTCTAGAACTACATTAATTTTTTAAAGCTGGTTAGTGTTTCCTTTGGCATTTTATTTCCCAAAATTAGTGCTTAGGGCCGGGATCAGATTCTATCCTCCTGCTGTACTTCGAGAACAATGGTCAGTCCTATTTGGGCTCTCCTTGGATTTCCCTATGTTCCTGTGCTGAGATCAACCACCTGGGATTAGGACTCCCAACCTTGGATCTTTAATGTTCAGGTTGCTAAATCCTCAATGACTTCTATAATGTCTTGGTGTCAATAGCTAAGGATAGAGGAGTGGCTGGGACTAGAGTTTTTGCATCTGAGTACTGTTGCACTATGCTGGTTAGAGTGTACTGTCCAGAGTTTTAAGGTCTCCATCCTGAGACTTTCCGACCACCCTAGGCTTTTCTGAGAGGGGGTGGAGACATTTTCAATGTCTCTGGCACAGAAGTTTACAGGCCATATGTGCCTCTGCTGGGAAGCAGTGGGCTTGTTTGCCTGTGCCTAAAAGGGCTTTGATGATAGCTCTCTCCTACTGCTCTATTGCCCATGGGCTTCTGGGCTGGGTTTTCTAAGTAGTTTTGTGGTAGAAAAAGGTCACTCTTCAAAGATTTTGCTCTAAAGGAGGCTTTTATTGCATTAGTTTGCTTGAAAAAAAATTTTTCCCAACTTAATAGCTGACAGTGTTCACTACTGCTGAAATAATATAACTACATAAATTCCCATCTTGTCTATATCTCCATTACTTCCCATTTTAAGAAGGGAAAAAAAATCTAAAAAATAGAAATATAATATTAACAAATATGATATTTAGAAATAATTCTTCAAAAGATTAGAACATTGAATGGGATATTCTAAACATGGAAAGTTACTTTTAAACAAAAAAAGGATGATAATATTGAAAAGTTTTTAATTAATAGTATCAGATTATAAATATATTTTCTATTTTCAATTCATGAATGTCAGAAATGAAATTTTACAAAAAGAGAAACAGCTGTGTACCCAACAATAAAATATCTTTGAAAGCCATATGACATGTAATTGTACTGGTACTCAATATGTTTTAAAGTTCGCAAAGTTTTTTTTACATATGCTGGGTCATTTGGTTTGAATAAAAAGAAATGAGAAATAATAGGCCCAAATAAATTTCATAGCCTACCTTCTCTTTCATATGAAAGTCCAAAAGGGACTATCTGGGGTTTTTTTTTGTTCCTATTGTCTCCCCACAAACAAAAACATGAACATCAACAAAGCCATGCATTTTTTAAATCAGTCAAATTGTTAAATTCTTAAACATCTTTCAAAGGTCTGAAATGATAATCTCTGGAATTACATTAAAGAATACATATACCAGAAAATTAATCCCAGGAGTTAAAACACACACACACACACACAAATAATTAACATTAATAAAAGAAGGTACCTCTGATCTCTGCCAAGGAAGGAATGTGATAGTTCCACTGGCATTAGCAAAATCATCAATGATGTAATTAATGCCAGTGGAATCTATCTGGGAGATGGTGTAAAAAACATGCACGTAATCCAGAGCTCCCCGGGTTCTCTCAATGACACAGGAAATGGTAGACCCTTCTTCTGCTATCTGAAATTAAATGAAAATTATTTTTAGGTAAAGACTGATCCTAATCACTCAGTAAAGGAAATTCCATTTAAGAAAATCAGGAAATTATCATAAAATCTTCACTCTTATTGAAAATCATCAACTTTCTGCTCCTATTTGGAAAATGGTATATAGATACACATATTTAGTGATAGAAATGGTGTACTTAGGATAGAATCCTATTTTTTACAGACATTTTACAAGATGATTCATATGATAATTTATATAGATTCATGTATATCAACCCATAGTGAAGTTTTTTTAATGAAACTTACGATCTCATCATTGTAAGGAGTTCTTAAATTAGGAATTGCCTCTTCCAATACATACCAGCATCTTAAATAGTTTATGTTTTGAGAAAAGAGAGTGGTCTGAGGATATTATGTGCCTAAGGTCACATAGAAAGTATCCATCAAAGATAGGGCTTTAATTCAAATCTTAAAGATTTCAAGGACAATAGTTTAATCAGTAAGTTTCAGTACCTCTCAACCTTAGTAAATGCTAATATTATACAATACTAGCTAACATTTATAATGTGCTTACATAGTACTAAGTGCTATGTCATTATTTTGTCATATGATCCTCACCACAACCCTGGAAGGTAAAAGTTACTATCATCCTTATTTTATAGATGAAGAAATTGAGAAAAACAGAAGTTAAATGATTTTGCCACAACCACACTATTTGAACTTGGATTTTCTTGACTCCAGCGCAGCACTATATCTACTGCATTGCCAAGCTGCTTATTTAGAATATCTAGGGAAGAAGATAACAGGAAGAAAATCATAAATATCTGGATGCTAATAGAAACTATGATCTCTAGATAGTATTGCTATAATATCTAGATTTTGGTATAAATCAGTTAATATTTTTTAAAATTAATTTTATTGTCTTATATAGTCTTTCATTAGGTTATTATTTAACTTTTCAAGTATTTCTGCCTTATAAAAGATGAAGCAGCATAAGGACAATACTTGATTTTCCTCTGTGTCTTTTATACTCTCTAGGACAAAATCTTGTTTATAGTAAGCACTAAATAAATATTTAACCACCCTCCATTTAAACTATAACTTAAGATTTCTTATATTTTAAACCTATTACTTTGGTTTGAATAGCTGAAATGCATAAGCCTCATTTTGAACAATTTTAGAAATTGATTTAAATTTTAGATATGCACCATTATAAATCAATAAAATCGAATTAATTTGGTTAATTCAACATGGACTCTATTCTGTTCTACAAAATAATTAAATTAGAAAGCTGAACAACTGTTTTATAAACAGCAGGTTAATTGGTTCCACCAATTTTGGTCTAAAAAAAAAAATTGTAAAAAGAGTCAAGAGATTCTGAAATCTAATCCTCAAGTGCCAAACTTCACATGAAAATATTCATCAACAGAAAGAAGAGTTAATCAATCAGGTAAGAAGAGGAAATGAGTGAAATTCATTTACTCTACTTAAAATACATTCTATCTTTTACTCTAAATACCTTAAATTTACTTAATTTTCATATTTTTGAATGAAGAGAGAGATATAATGGCCTTGATTCAGAAAGATTTGTGTTCAAGTCTTAAATCTGATACAAAATGCCTGTTTGACCCTGAAAAAGTCACAATGTTCCAATGCTGGATGCAACTTTCTCTAAAACTTAACAGAACACCTGTCAATCTACATTGGTAGACAGAGTTTGTTCTTACTTCACTACACATATCTTGAAAAAATAAAACACCAAATGCACCTCATACATTTTTTTCTTCCCTCTATCTCCAGAACAGAGAAAAGAAGAATAGAACCCAATTACCATCCTTTCTACTCAGACCTATTCCCCTGGGGCTAATCCACTATGCTCTGCTTCTACAATTGTCCCAACCTACTCTAAGTCAAAAAAACAATCTAAAAGTAAGTTTTCCTATAGTACTCCCAAGACTCCCAGCACAAGGTCACTCTAGGTAGTATTCACATACTAAAATGCTATGAGTAGGAATTAATGGAGACAGAAAATGATGTTGGTCAAAAGATAATACCATAGGGGAGCCTGGGATATTCTGAATTATACACATTTTTATGAAATACCTTTCTGAATAAAGGAATATGTTGCCTTAAACCTTGTGAAGTCATCATACATATTACAAAAGTCAGTAGTTCTGTGAATTTAAATCCTATTATATAAAAAATGTTTTATAATCCATTTTTCAGGTACATTTCTCATTAAACAAACAAAAGAGGCAACAATTCATATATGATTCATGAGCTCTGATACTTTTCAATACCAAAGGCACATAATATAGGAACAAAAATAATAGTATACATTTCTGTAGCACTTTAAGGGTTACTAAGCATATTTCTTTTCTCTGAAGTATATAATATGGATATTGGCCTTGTTCTACAGATAAGAAAACTGAGGCTTAGAGTAATTGAATGACTTGTGTCCATGGTCTCCTGGATAATAAGTGTCAGAGGAGGGATTTGAACCCATTTACTGACTGAAGCAAAGATCCTTTTTTATTTTTTATTTTTAACCTGTTATACCAAAGAGCTAAAAGGGAATGAAAATGAAATTATAAGCATACATAGAACAGCTGTGAAATTTTTCTTTGGCACAATAATAAGCAAGTTCCTTAAGGGCCAGAGACCATATCACTTTTATATTTGTATCTCCAATTCTTTTCACAATGCCTTGCACAGAGTAGACACTAAATGATGGTTGATTGATTGACAGATACAAGAAGTAGATTTATTTCTGTCATTTTCACGTGGTAAAAATTTTTCTTACCCACAGTTTATTATTGAAAGATTTTAATAAAAGCTTAAAACCATCATTGAAAAACAATTTACAGGTTCATTCACACATATATTGTAAATTGTATTTGATAAAGATATATATGTATATATACATTTTAAATAAAAATTTAAAATAGAAAATGAAATATTAAACTTTCCACTCCATTTTAGGTTATAATTTAGTTTTAAAACATGGTACAAATGACCATTTCAGTATTTGACATAAAGGAATATGTACCCAAGAGTTTAGAAATACAGTAGAAACAGAACTTCACCTCAAGTCAAAGCATCTGGGTTCAAGTCTTTACTCAGCTATTTATTATTATCCATGGGAACATCCTATTCCAGGCCCCAGTGTCTTCAACTGTAAAATGAAGCTACCAAACAAAACTATATCTAACATTTCTTTCAACAACAATCACCAGGGATAGAAAAGGAAGGATGAACATGGGTAAAAATTATTAGAATCCTTTTTTTTCTAAAAAAAAATTAACTATTCTTATCACTGAATAATCTTTCCTTGCTGAAATAGATGAATGCTAAAGAATTAGCATATCCCATGAATTTTTAATTTAGTTTCATGCTTGGGTGATGGTCTATGAAATCAGATTGTATCAATAGCATTTATAAAGAAAAGAATCTATTAACATAACATATGGTAGGTACTTAAAAGCAATTACACTTCAAGCTGAAATAAAGTTCTCATTCTTATAAGAATATTCTCAAAATGTATCTTTAAAACTTTGTTATAGTAATTTATTTTTTGAAATCATAAATTTCCATACTTCAATTCTTGAGACCAGTATCACTAAAAAGACTGAAAATGATACAATGAGCAATAAATCTTATTCACTTACAGGCATTCAAATACACAGTTGTACTTCAGTAAAATAAGTATATTAAAATAGAAAGTTTTAGGTTCTGAAATATAACAGAGAAAAATAGAGTAGAGTAGAAAATGGCAACAGGATTAAAGGCCTTTCAGCCAAATAGCCAATTAACTGGAAGGAACCAGAGAGCGGTTAGAAAGGGACCTTAAAATGCAGGGAGGTTTTTTTATTGTTCAGCTGTTTTTGCCATGTTTGACTCCTTACAACTCCATTTGGGGTTTTCTAGATGAAGATACAGGAGTGTTTTGCCATTTCCTTCTCCAGCTCATTTTAGAGATGATGAAACTGAGGCAAACAGGATTGAGTGGTATATCCAAGGGTCACATAATCAGTGTTTGAGGCCACATTTGAATTCAGGTCTTTCAGACTCCAGGACTGCTATGGGAATTTAAAAATCACAAAAGAATTTCCACACACTTGTGCATATGCATTATATCAAAGCAGAATGGACTAATATTCAAAATAATGCAATTGTTTTACAAAAAATATTTTATTTTTAACTTAGACTAACTGACTGATTAAGTTATGTCAAATGACTATAAAAGAAAGTTTATAAACACAAGTCATCATGGTGAGATGACAAGTGCGAGATGATTAGATCTAAGGTGGGGAGGACACATTTTCAGTAAACTACCATTCCTCACATTGATAAAACTGTAGTCTCTTTAAAAAAAAAAAAACTACAAGACCAGCATTGTTTTTTCTGTGAATAGGAGACAAAAATATCATCACGTGACATAAGGTTACATGCTTTTAGATAAGAAAGAAAGGAGTTGCTAATCCTTTTCTTAAGATTTACAGGGATGAGAATTCCACAAATTCCTCTTGTACAGTAATCCAGTGCCAGCATTCAATTTCTTTTTTTTCCATAGCTAAGAATCAGAATGAAAGGACTACCAAGGACCATAAAGAGTATCTGGCTCATCTCGGGGAGTGGGGGGAGGGGGGGGGAAGAGGAGAAAAATTGGAACAAAAGGTTTGGCAATTGTCAGTGCTGTAAAATTACCCATGCATATAACTTGTAAATAAAAAGCTATAATAATAATAATAATAATAAAAAGTATCTGGCTCAACTCCCATATTTTGCATAGAAGGCAGCTGAGGCCAAAAAGATTAAAGGAGTCCAACATTGGGTTATTAGTTGGCAAAAGATCCAGGCCTAGATTTAGTTCCTCATACTCCTGCATTTCATCCTGCATACTCCTGCTCTTGCCACTATCCTACAGTGACTCATGTCGACAAAGAGCTGACCACAGAATCATGGACACAGAACTAGAAGGGACCTTGGAGATCTTCTAGTCCGGCCTGTTCACTTTACAGATGGTAAAACTGAGTCCCAAAGAGTTCAGTGACTTTCCCCAAAGTCAGTGAGATAGTAAGTGTGAGGGTCGGGGTTTAACACTGGTCATTGTACTGCAGATCCAGGGCTCTTTCTACTGTACTGTAGTTTTCTTCTTGCTGTATATGACAGGTACAACTATATAAATCTTGCAATACATGAAATAAACTTACTCCACTTTTGTCTTATGTAAAAACTGTCAACAAATTAATAACGTCATTAATATGGGTATAATGACCTACCTAAATGGGGAAGTATGGCTAGTTATAGGCAATAATGTTGGGTTTTTGTTTTTTGGTTTTTTTTTGCAAGGTTATGAATTAAGTAGCTTGCTCAGGATGTCTGAGGTCATGTTTTAACTCAAGTTTTCTTATCTCCAGGGCTGTGCTCTATCTGTTGCATCACCTAGCTGCCCCAATAATGCCTTTTTACTCAAAAAGCTGTATGGACCTAGTCAAGTTCAAATGGCCATTTAGGCCAAAGGCAGATGCTGAGCTATTTCTACCTTCAGCTAAATAAAGTCAAGTTTTTATATCTACTTTGAAAACTGCTGATTTTTAAAGCAAAAAAAAAAAAGTTCTCAGACACAGCTGGTTTTTTTGTTGTTTATTTGTTTAACTGTTTATTCCTACTAAGGCTATATGGTTCTTTGAACTTTATTTGTGTTAGTCTATATATAAATAGTTAAGACCATGACGTAAGTTTAGGATTGCTTTCATAATACCTAGTCCCAAGAAGCCCTGCTATTTATTTCCTGTATAGCTGAACACATCACAGCTTTGCCAAGATTCAATTTGTAAAATGGGGATAACTAAATCAGTCTTTTCTACCTCACAGAGCTTTGATAAGGATTAACTAAAAAGGTACATGAAAGTATTCTCACACCTTTAAAATGCCAGTCAGTCCAAAAAAAGGGTACCATTACTAGAGATTTCTTTCTATATGCCCATCAGACTCACTAGTAATATATTGATCCAAATTCAGACCAAAAGTCCGTACCACACTTTATCCAAAAAATGAGAAGTCTCCAGAGTACCCATTATTCTTTTTTTTAAGTACCCATTATTCTGCAGAAGCCATTGTTACTCAGAGTGACAAACTAGGTATTATCTATGACTCCTCACTTTCTATTATCCTGCATATCCAATCTGTTGTCAAGGACTGTCCAAGATCTTATCTTGTTAAGATCCTGCAAAGCCTCCTCTAGTATTCCCACTACTATTGGACAGGCCCTTATCATCTCATATCAGGACTATTGCAATAAACTACTTTCTGCATCAAATCTACTTCAATACCTATCCTCAGCTGTCAAAGTCACCTTCTAAAGTTCAGGACTGACAACATCACCATCCTACTCAATAAACTCCAGTGCTGTCATCACACACACACACCCCTCTTTCCAGTCTTCTTACACTTTATATCCTAAACCCAAACCCCACATATTATTCAATCCAAACAGGATAATCCATCCTTGGGTTCTGGGAATTTTTTCTGATGGTTCCCAATACTTAAAATTCTCTTACTCCTCATCTCTGTCTCCTGACTTCTCTGGCTTCCTCCAAAATCCTGCTAAAGGATTCTACAGGAAACGATTCTAATCCTGCTTCATTCTATTGCCTTTGTTCTGTTGATGATCTCTACCCTATGGACAGCTTATTTGTACATAGTTGTGTGCATGTTGTCTCCCCCACTAGATCATCAGTTCCTTGAGAACAAGGACTGTCTTCTTCCCTTTCTTTGGATCTCCAGTACTTAACATAGCGTATGACACATAGTAGGTGTTTAATAAGTATTCACTGACATTGATGCATTGTTGGTGGAGTTGTGAACGAATCCAACCATTCTGGAGAGTAGTTTGGAACTATGCTCAAAAAGTTATCAAACTGTGCATACCCTTTGATCCAGCAGTGTTACTACTGGGCTTATATCCCAAAGAGATTATAAAGAAGGGAAAGGGACCTGTATGTCCACGAATGTTTGTGGCAGCCCTCTTTGTAGTGGCTAGAAACTGGAAACTGAATGGATGCCCATTAGTTGGAGAATGGCTGAATAAATTGTGGTATATGAATATTATGGAATATTATTGTTCTGTAAGAAATGACCAACAGGATGATTTCAGAAAGGCCTGGAGAGACTTACACGAACTGATGCTGAGTGAAATGAGCAGGACCAGGAGTTCATTATATACTTCAACAACAATACTATATGATGACCAGTTCTGATGGACCTGGCCATCCCCAGCAACGAGATCAACCAAATCATTTCCAATGGAGCAGTAATGAACTGAACCAACTACGCCCAGAGAAAGAACTCTGGGAGATGACTAAAAACCATTACATTGAATTCCCAATCCTTATATTTATGCCCATTTGCATTTTTTATTTCCTTCACAGGCTAATTGTACAATATTTCAGAGTCTGATTCTTTTTGTACAGCAAAATAACGGTTTGGTCATGTAAACTTATTGTGTATCTAATTTATATTTTAATAAATTTAACATCTACTGGTCATCCTGCCATCTGGGGGAGGGGGTGGGGGGTAAGAAGTGAAAAATTGGAACAAGAGGTTTGGCAATTGTTAATGCTGTAAAGTTACCCATGCATATAACCTGTAAATAAAAGGCTATTAAATAAAAAAAATAAGTATTCACTGATTGACTAAAATTGTAATTCTATACTTTATGCATCATGGAGATTTCTTACTACCTTTTCTTATAAATAGATTAGGAAGGCCAGTGTACATTGTATAATGATACTTGTTCCTCCATTTGCAGTAGAAGGGTATATTATCTATAAAATTAAAAATCCCATTTTGTCTTTTAATCTTCATTATTTTATCTTTTAAATATATAATTCAAGGAAACATGCTAGAATCAAATTGCTAAGGCAAAGTTAAAACTCTCCTTAGGTCTTTGGCGTTCACCCACAGGCCTTTGTTGTCACATATAACACCTGTGAGGCCGTTTCAAAGACTCTCATGTTTCTGAACAGGAAACCAACAAGATTACAGTGAAGCCCTTTAGACACAGAAAGGACAGATAAGAAGAGCAGCAAAGGGCCCTGTAAATTCACACTAACCAAAGAGGCTGATAAGAAAGGCATTATTACTGGTACAGAAGCTTGTTGGCTAACCCTTGAGTAAGTAGTTTTATCTGAAAACTCTTGGATAAATATTGATGTTTTATATTCATTTGGCCTCTATTAGCAATAAATGCAATAAATAAATATCATCCCATTTTACATCAACTCTCAACACAATTATATATCATTTATTCTTATAAGATCCCACAGTCAGTAGAAATTAAGTGGTATCTTGAAGGTGATTTCATTCAGTAAAATTCACTAATTCTCAAGCCTGATTCTAAAGCACTAATTGTTTAATAATGTGCATATAATAATTCATACTTAGGTTGTGTAGCGTAATGGATAAAGTTGAGTCAGAGAGGCCTGAATTCAAATCCCATATCCAAAACAAATCTGACATAATAAGATTGCATGACTCTGGGCAAACCATTAACCTTTCCATACCCTAGTAAGGCCAATTAGTCAGTCAACTGACATTTTTAAGCATTTACTATGTACATTTACTATGTACCAGCCAGGCACTATGCTAAGTAGTAGGGATACAAAGAAAGTCAAAAGTTTCTTCTCTCAAGGAGTTCTAAGTCTAATGGGAAACAGTACGCAAACCACTATGTATAAACAAGATACAGAGCAGATAACTTGTAGAGATAACTTGTAACAGAGGGGAGACATTGCATTCAGAAGAGCAGGAAAGACTTGTCACAGAAAGTGGGACTTTGGAGAGACTTGAAGGAAGTTGGGGAAAGCAGGGGTAGGGCAGAAAAAAAAGTGAATGAGGGGCAAGCATAGTGGAAAATCAGTGATGCTTGCAGTAGGGACATGGAGCATTTCAGGCAAGAAAGCAGTATCACTGGATCATAAGTACATAAGGGGAAGAGAGCATGCAAAGTGTAAGGAGCCCAAAAAAGTAAATAAGAAATGGAAGGTTTTAAAAGCCAAACAGAGATTAAGATTAATGTGGCAATATGTACTGGTAAAAGAAGTTACTTTTTGGGGGATTTCTACATCTGTGAAATCACAAGTCTAGTACTAAAAAACCATACCAAAATAAACAAAGCAAAAAACCAAGTCATCTAATTGGCTCTTAAGTTTCTCTCTTAAAAAAAAAAAAAAAAAAAAAAAAAAAAAAAAAAAAGCAAGATACCTTTAATGTGAGAGAAATTCTATTTATTATTAGCTGAAAGAAATCTCAAGTGCATTCATAATTAGTCATGATCACTGCCAAGGAATATTCCAAGTTTGCTATCTTACCTCTGGTATGCAGGTTCCTGTAAAGCCAAACAATCCATTTGCATTGTCACTTTTTTGTATTATTAATCTTGCTGTGATATTTTCTTGAGAAATACAAGCTCCACCACGTACAGAAACTAGCTTAAGTATAAATAATTCTTCTCCTTCTTCTTCATTGTCGTCTTTTGCTGAAACAATGAATGATTTATTGGTTTCTCCTTGTCTGTACTCTAGGTACCCAGAAATAGGGTGCAAATCATTCTTTGCTGGAGTGGCATGAAGTTCATAGATTTCTTCTGAGGTCAATTTTCGCTCATACAACCTTACATCTTGCATCAATCCTGTAAACCTGTCATTACCATTCATCCCTGCACCAACTCTCATTATCCCGGGACCTGAAATTAGAAATCAGTGTTAACATTTAATTGAAAATAGGAATATAATGTAATACAACCAATTATATCAATAGATTCTTAAATCACAAGAAGGATTTATGAAATGGAAACATTGTACTAAAAGATAACATGATATAAGCCATATGTTTTACATAGCCATAACTGGTGTATTAACTAAATTTCTTCAATACTTCAGGGTTCTGTAAAGGATGTAATATGTACTGATTAAAGATGATCAGATTAGGTTTTTTAAAACTATATTAAGACAAATATATTATTTTTCTATGAAAGAATGAACTTCAAAAGTGTGAACTGTGTTGGATTCAGAATCAGAACCTAAGATTTTAAGGTAAAGGCAGGGACCACTCTTAATCTTTATGTTTTTTTCAATTAAAAAGCCATATTTATGAGTGGAAAATAATTTTAAATAAAATTATTAAAAATGTGGGGAAAATAGAATCAAATATTTTTCAATAACATTTCTTAAATATTTTCTCAATTATTATTTTTAATCAACATATAGAAGGAATTAATAGGTAAAAGATAGATATGCCTCATGACAAATTTCAAAAAAAATAATTTTGTGCAACAAAGGTAGATAGGAGTAAGGGGCTGAATTTCTGGATGTCCTGGATGAGAACATACTCTTTATTAAAGCAGATGGCCATCTTCTCTATAACTTTGAGTACTGAGTGTTGTCTAGACAACAAGAAATTAAATGACCTGTCCAGGATCATGCATCCAGTAAATGTCAGAAAGAAAACATGGATCTAGGTCTTCTTAGCTTGTGCTTTCCCATTTTGAGCTACAGAAAGCAATATAATTCATGTAAAAAGAAAAACAACAGACTCAGAAAATATTTATTTCAAATATAACACTCATAAATAATTTCATAACTAAATAATATATGGAACTGTTAAAAAGTCACAGTGCTAATTCCCAATCTGATATGAAAAATTTTCAAAGGAAGAAACATTATTAATTAATTTTAAAAATATTCAACCACAGTAATCATCAAAGAGATACAAATTAAAACAACTTTGAGGTACCAATTCACATTCATCAAATGAGGAAATAATAAAAGCAATAATCTCTGGAGGAGGAAGTGAGGCTGACTTTGCTCAGCTCTGCCTCACTCAAATCCAATTCACATGTAAGTTAAGATATCACACTCATGATATCATTAAGATATTTTCAAGAATGAAGAATAAACAACAATAATAACAGTAATAATAAATATAAATAATAGTAAATAAATTAGTAAGTAAATAATAAAATAAAATAGTCAATAAAAAATAATAAAAATAAAAAGTAAAAAATTATAATAAATAATAAGAGTTTTTTTCTAATGCTTATATGGTGCTTCTAGGTTCCAAGTACTTAGCACAGAAACTACACTAAGTAATTTACAAATATTATCTCATTTAATCCTCATAATAACCCTGGAGCATAGAAACTATTATGACCCTAATTTTACAGATGAATGAAATTGCGGCAAATAGAGGTTATGTGACCTGCTCAAGATCACACAGTTAGTTAGTAAATGTCATTTGCTAGGTAACACCTAGGATAAAGTGCTAAAATTGGCATCAGCAAGACCTGAATTGAAAAATCCCTATTTAAGCACTTATTAGCAATATATGACCCTGAATAAGTCAACTAACCGTACTCAGCCTCACCCTTCTCCTCTGTAAAATAGAGATTATGGTTCAACTAAACTATGTTTATACTAGGAAACTTCTGAGGTGAATTTCCAAACATAAAATTTCCCAACAGTAGTATTTTTATAAACCATTACTAAGTTTTCTCCTTTTAAGTAGTTTCAATAATCTGGAATTTATAAATACAACCTGTCCACAGTAATGACTGTGGAATAAGAAAATAAATACCATTTTGTCAGTGGAATATGAGATTGGCAAGAAATTCCATAATTCCCATTCAGTTAATTGATCTGGCTCTAAAATGACCCTGGACAAGTCACTTAACCCTGTTGCCTCAGTTTCCTCATCTATAATACAAGTCCCATTCATTTTCCTATGGCATTTGAGAAGGAAAAAACCATTATCAATTCATCAAATAGCTAGCCTTAGTGAACAATCTTGCAAGAAAATTTAGTTGTGTCCCTTTTATTTCCTTCTTTCCTAGTTCTATGGAGGTTATCCTATACTAACCTATACCCTAGCATGGAGGTTATCCTATACTAACCTTTTTGGAGATATAAATGTATAAGCTATGACTCCTTTCATTATTAAATTTTATTTGAAGAGACAGGGCATATATCAAATATATAAACATATACATATTTGCATGTATACACATATATCCCTAACAAGACTTCTTTCAATAATTTAATGATCTCTAATTTCATTGTTGCAATAAATGATCCTTTAAAGCTGTATTGCCCCCCAAAATTTATAACCAGAGAACCAATCTAATGAGCCACCTCTCTAAATTTATCAAGGCTCCTCTTGGCTAAAAGATAAAACATAATCAGGACTTGACCTTTTCTAATTTGATAAAAATATCAAGAATGGCTAAGATTTATATTGGAAAAAACTACTTCTCTTTACCCCTCATTGCCACAATGAGGCACCAGAAGAAAGTTCAATGGTATATGGAAAAACTCTCTCTCTACTAATGTAGGTTAGCACCTGCTCTGCAAAGTCAGTCTTAGAATTTAATTGGGGGCACTAAGAGATTGAATGATTTGTCCAAGGTCATACAACTAGTACGCATCAAGGACAGGATTTGAACCTTTCTTTACTCTTGAGACTAGTAGCTCTCCTGCATAACACTTGTCTGTTGAAAAAGGTTTATTTGAATGACTAAATAACAATAAAAGGTGATAAATTTTGCTGACCCAAAGAGTAGTAAATATACTTTCCTGTACTCTTCTTTGCATTTCATTTGTGATTTAATTTGTGTAGCCAATATCCAAAGAAGGCAGTCTTTTAACTGATGCAAATCCCAACCCTGTCTACAATTTATGTCTTAGAATTTCCTAGGACAGTCAGAAATTAAGTAACTTGCCTGTAGCCACAAAATGTTAAAGATGGGATTCACATCCAAGTCTGCCTCCAAGGCTGGTTCCCCTAACCACTATAACACCCAAACTTTACCCTGCAGGTGGAAGCATTTAATAAACATTTGTTGAGATGGATTGAACAGAACCTAAAGAATTTCAAGGGATAAAAGTTCAGTTAAGGCTGCAATGCTTCATTTTGGAGACCATAATTGAACAATGACACAGATAACTTTAGAAAACATTTGACAACAGAGAAATATTTTTATTTTTTGGTGTTGGGATAATTTTAAATGCTATTGTATTGGTGTTGTTTGGGAGACAGTTTTGCTGTTTTGTTTTGCTTTTTGCGGATTTACTTTGCTGAGTATCTTTGGTTAGGGAGATACCAAACTGTATTCACATCATCTGAATGTTTGCAAGAGATGGGGAAGACCACAATTATTCAAGCTGATAACAGTGTAAGATATGCCTTAAAAGAGTTAAAATTTGCTCGAAAAAAATCCATATATAGATTTATTGCTTTACAAATTCAAATTCAAAAAATTCCAGAATCAACCACAATGATAAACTCTCACTAAAAGCTCACGCTGGACATTTTAAGTTATAATGGAGCTGACAAAGATTCTGAGTGAGTCACTTTTTCAAGTTTCCATGACACTTTCTTCATTAATTCAAGGTTCCATCTACATCTTTATCAATGGGGGCATTTCCTCTAAGTGCAGACCACAAGCCTCTACCAAGGCACACCAAGGGCATCAGGAAACTTTACATATTCTAAACAGGTATATATTGAATACTTCAATATCAAAAATGAGGGGAAAAATCAATTATGATCATATGAAGAACATGCTGAGAAAGACTTTAATCTCAATATATTTATCTATGTTTATTGTTCAAAATATTAAATATATATATACATATATATGTACAAATATGTATCTATCCATCCTATCTGTAAATTTATCAGAGAGGTCATAATAAATGGAGAACAAAGCACCAGCGTAAAAAAGACCTGAGTTCAAGTTCCCTCCAACACATATTGGTTGTATGACCCTGGACAAGTCACTAAACCCTGCTTGCCTCAGATTCCTCATCTGTAAAATGAACTAAAAAAGGAAATGGCAAAGCACTCTAGCATCTTTGCTAAAAGAACCTCAAATGGGGTCAAGAAGAATTAGACAAAGGAATGAAAATGACTAAAGAACAACATAAAGGAAAAAATGAGCTACTTTTTGCCTTCAAAGAATTTACACCAAGGGTCCTCAAACTACGGCCCATGGGCCAGATGTGGCACCTGAGGATGATTATCCCCCTCACCCAGGGCTATGAAGTTTATTTATTTAAAGGCCCACAAAACAAAGTTTTTGTTTTTACTATAGTCCGGCTCTCCAACAGTCTGAGGGACAGTGTTACACCATATTGAGGAAAACAACACACACACACACACACACACACACACACACACACCCATTCAGTCACCTAAGACGTGCATGATTCTTCAAGATCCCACTTGGGGTTTTCTTACAAAGATACTGGAGTAGACTGCCATTTCCTCCTCCAGCTTATTTTACAGATGACAAAACTGAGACAAAGGGGATGAAGTAATTTGCCCAGGGTCACACATCCAGTTGATGTCTAAGGCAGATTTGAACTCAGAAAGATGAGCCTTTCTAACTCTATACACTGTACCACCTAACTGTCCCCATATGCATACACAAATATATAAAATACCTAATATTTATATAGCACCTAACATATGCCGGGTACTGTGTTAAATATGTTTAAATACTATTTTATTTGATCATCACAACCATGGGAGATAGGTTTTATTGTTATTCCCATTTTTATAATCAAGGAATCTAAAGCAAATGAAAGTTAAATGACTTGTCCAGGGTCACACAGCTGGTAAATGTCTGAGGATGCATCTGAACTCAGGTCTTAATGACACTGTGTGTATGTATGTGTGAGTGTGTGTATATGTATATATAAGCATACACCCATTCCCTTGTTCCTTCCTTATTTTCCTCCCTCCTATTCTCCTCTTTTTCCCCTTTCCTTCCCTTCCTTCCCTCCTTTCTCTCTTTTTTTTCCCCTGGCTGTACCTCCTTCCTCTTATATATGGAGACTATACAAAATAAATATAAAGTAATTTGATACCTAAGAGCATTAGCAATTAGGGGGATCAAAAAGAACTTCATGTAAAGTGTGGTACTTGAGTTTAGCTTTAAAGGAAATGGGGTTCTAAAGGAGAGGTTTGGGATGGAAAACATCCAAACATAAAGAACAGTCAGTGAAAAGCTACTGAGAAAGATGAAGTGTCCTGTGTTAGGTATAAGGAGAAGGCTGCTTTGGAGAGATCACAGACTGTGCAAAAAGGAGTAATATGGAGTCTATAAAATTTAGGACCAAATTGTTAAGGAGTTTAAAATCCAAATCGAGTTTGTACTTAATCCTAAATTCTTTATTGCCTAGGGAACCACCATAGTTTACTGAATGGGAAGTGATATTGCTGAACCTGGACCTTAAAAAATCACTTCAACAGCAAACTATGTGGAAGATGAAAAAAGAAATGAAGCAGTCATTGATTAAGGGGCTTTTGCAACAGTTCAGGCAAAAAGATGCTATGGGTTTGAGCTCAGATTGCAATTATATGAATGAAAAGAGAGAATTCATTGACGCAACAAATACTGTAGAGATAGCAATAAAAAAATGAGGCATCTAATTAAATATGTATTGATAGAAAATGAAGAATAGGGATTTACAATGAGTTTGTGAACCTAGGTACCTAGAAGGAAGCTAGTAACTTTGACATAAATAGGGAATTAAAGGAGAAAAGTAGATTTGGAAAGAAAGATCATGAGTCTTGCTTTAGACACATAATTTGGAAGAAATGTAGAACATTCACATAGAAATAATCAAGCATCACTAAGTGATGACTAGACCAGAGCTCAAGAAAGAGACTAGGATTGGTGACTTAGATTTGGGGGTTATCTGAATAAAAATAATATTTAAAAAAAACTATAGGATCTGATGATATTACCAACTGAGAATATATAGACATAAATATTCCACAAAACAGAAACACTTAATTCAATGTAAACACACATGCCTCTTCAAAGTAGCCCATAAAGTTCAGCTACATGAATATTTATCCATATTCAATAGTTTTTCCTATTTTCCTGCAATTTAAAAAAATGATTCAATTTAAACTAAACACTTGCTTTTCCTAATACTTCCAGCTCAGAATAATTCTAAATCTAATAAATTGGCTGTAAAGACTTCACTCACCATCAGCTATTGCTTCACCTTTCAAGCTCTTCAATCCTCGGGGCATTGGATTTCCATCAAGGTAGAATTCAATTATGCTATCATCCAGGATAATCAGAAGATGAAGCCAAATGTTTTCTTCCAAGTATTTCACAGCTGTTGTTTTGGCAACATAAGTAACATTGGAACCCAGAGTAGTGTAATGAAGCATAAGTGTTACAGAAGAAGAATTTGTTTGAATTTTTACACCATAGTACATAGTTCCATTGCCATTATCCTTTTCTACTATAAATCCATTTGTATTAGCATTAGGGATCACCCAAGCTGAAAATGTAAAGTTGACAATTGTGTTATTTCTTGTGGGATGATATTTTGAACTAATAGTTCCAAATGCATCTTCCATTCCACTGAAGTATAGAGCATCTGTTCCACTGTGATGGCGTCTCCTATGTGGCTGTGATTGCACAGAGTTAGGAAAAAATCCAATCAATAAAATATCTATCATTGGAGGTAATCCATCAATGAACTCACTGGACAGTATTTCCCAGCCAACTCGTACATTTCCAAAGGTCCCTTGTTGTCTCAAAATAGTGAAGTTGGTAATATAGGACATATCATCTTCTGAAAGGACATCTTCTGCTACTTCCCGTTCCTGGCAATCTGGATCCAAGACAAAAACTCCAAAGGGATCATCATTGTATGGAATCATCACTGTGACATGTAGATTGGTTTCTGCTAATTGCCCACCAGGACCTGGGAATCCACCTGTGTTTTGAGAATACAAAATGATTAAGATCACAGAATCTGAAATCCATATATTCTACACCTGGAAGACTTTGAGTTTATTTAAAAGAATAATTTTAACAAGTTAACAACAAACACATATTTGACCTATGTTAGAAAGGCCTATAAAAGAAATGCCACAGAAAGGGAAAAACAAAAAAAAAATGTCAAATAAAAAAGAAATTAGGAATTTCTTTGTGAATTTCCAAAAGACAATGGAAAGGGCAAATTGAGAGAGAGTAGCAAAGTAGAATGGGATGAGCCATGAGCTGAATCTCTACTTTCTTTCCCTATTCTCTACTCAGATGATCACCACTGTAATTTAGCCCCATTATCAACTAGATTCTTACAGTAGTCTCCTCATTAGACTTCCAATTTCTAGTCTCTCCTGCTTTCTGTCTTCCATGAGAATATAAAAATAATCTTTCTAAACAGCAGGTGTGATGATGTCATTTTCCCTGCTCAAGAAACTCTAGGATTTAAAGTCTAGTCACTAGAATTGGCTACCTATAGTCTCTCACATAAAACACAGCTTAGTTTTCATCTCAGCTTAGCTTTTCATCCAGACTATTATCCCATTTATTTTTCTGGGATAACTGCAAGACACTGCCCTTCACTTACTCTAATGATAGCCTCTGACAAGTCTGGTATCCCTGAAGAAAATACTTAATTTCATGATTTCATGCCTTTGTACATGTTATTTTTCATGTTTGAAATGCAATCCTGCTTTACCTCCATCTCTTAGAATCCCTATCTTCCTTTAAAAGGAACAAAAAAAGTCTTACACTTTAGGTTCAAAATATAGGGATAAAAATAAGGTGTCATATGAATATGGAAAAATGTTTAGAAGAATTGTACATTTAAATTATATTGGACTGCTTACTATCTAGGGAAGGGTGGAGGAAGGAAGGAGAAAAATTTGGAACACAAGATTTTGCAAAAACATGTATTTAGAAAAATAAAAGTTATTATAAAAGCTAAAAAAAACTTTTAAAAAGAATTCTATATATTTAACCTATGTCACATTGTTTGTTGTCTTTGGGAGGAGGGAAGGAATAAGACAGGGAGAAAAATTTGGAATATAAGGTTTTACAAAGTTGAGTGTTAAAAACTATCTTTGTTTATATTTGGAAGAATAAAATGCTATTTTAAAAATAAGGCCTTACACATGAACTTCATAAACACAAAATGAGGGATGCACAGTTAGAAGTTTGTCTGAAAAAGATATGGGGACTTTAATGGATATCCAGCTGTAATTCTTAGGAAAGAAAGCATAATGATGGTAATCTACACTAATGGAAGAAATAACCATCCATATATTTAAGTAATACTGAAAATTATTTTTAAGTTCATTGCTTTGTCTTTAAGAAATTTTGCAATTTGGACAGAACCATAGAACACCATTATTTAGCTAATCTCTAGTCTTCACAATCTTGTTATGTTTAACCCTAACTCGGATCCCTCCACCCTCATATCCAATCAATTGTCAATTCTATCTTTTCAACATTTTTCATATACATCTGTTACTCTCTATTCCCACTAGCACAACACTGACATAGTTCTTTGTAACCCAGTGCCTGGACTACTGTCATAACTCCAAACAAAAAGATATCTTTGCCTTCACTATCTCCTTCCATTATTTATTCCATCATAATTTTTCTTATGTCACTTTTCTTCTCGAGTCTTCAAGTTCTACAATGAGTAAAATACAAATTCCTTCTTGCCTAGCATTCAAAAAATCCCGTACAATCAGATGTCACCCACTTTTCCAGCCTTATCTCATATAATATTGTGGAAACATATTCTAGAACCAAATAAATTGAACAATTCAGCATCTAAGAATGCTCTGAGCTGCTCATTCTTAATACATTTGCTCCTACTGTCCCATTGTCCACAATGTCCTCACTCCATGTATCTATTAAATTCCTATTCATCTTTTTGATGCTATCTTTTCCATTAAGCTGGTCCTGATCCTTTTGATCAGTAATATAATTCCCCCCCTTTATACATCACATAACACTCTTATTTTTAAACTTGAATTCAAACCCTACCTCTTACTCTTATTGGTTGAATGATCATCAGGAAGTTATTTAGCCTTCTCTAAGTTTGTATCCTCATTGAAAAATGGAGGCATACATCTAGGGGAGGAGGTGGAGGGAAGGAGGAGAAAAGTTGGAACAGAAGTTTTTGCAAGGGTCAATGTTAAAAAATTACCCATGCATATGTCTTGTCAATAAAAAGCTATAATAAAAAAAAGAAAAATGGGGGCATATACTTCCTGTAAATATATCAAATTAGATCATCCATGTAAAACATTTTATAAATCATAAAGCCCCCAAAAATATAGATGTTGTTGTAGAATATTATCATATGTATTTTTGTATTAGTTCCCTAGTAAGAATATATATTCATGGAGGATAGGAACACAGATTATACAAGATGGCACTAAATTGTGCTCTATACACAGTAGACACTTGTTTTTTTTCCTATAACTCCCATCTTTGCTATATGTGAAGATTTGAAAGTGTTCTATATGTGATCCCAAAATCAAAATAACTTCTAAGTTGAGATTAAATTAATGATAGTGTTTTCCTCCATATAGATACCTTTTATATAAAGATTCCCTCCATTTGAGATTACATTCTACTTATGCTGTTTATATCTTGTAATTGTATAATTTTTCAACATATTATCTTACCCATTCGAATTTGAGTTTCTTGAAGAAAATGACTATATTTTTATTTTTACTTTCACTCCCAGTGCTTAGTACAATACTTGGCATATATTATGACATATGCTTGTTGATGATGATGATGGTGGTGATAACAAGATGATCCCCCTTGGAACTCCTATAGTTCCTTGCTTTTCATGTTCCTAATGTATATCATTGTATATTTTATTTATCTGCATCCTATACCTGCTTGACTACAAATTCCTGAAAAATACAATCCTTGTCTTATCTAAAGTTTCTATCTCTCTCAGTACCAACAACAGTGATACTCACTCTCTCTCTCCCCTCTCCCCTCTCCCTTTTCCCCCACCCCTCTCTCTCTCTCTCTCTCTCTCTCTCTCTCTCTCTCTCTCACACACACACACACACACACACACACACACAATATTCTCAACATCAAGAACAAAATCTAATTTTTCAATTGATATCTGTTTAAGTATAAGCCATTACAAGCTGGTGTTAATAGTAAGAAAATCTAGAAAAAAGTCATACCTGAAATGTTCATAAGTCTTAGAATATAAAATTCATTGAACTCAGGAATTTTATCTGGAATAGCATGGAGAATTATTGGTTTAGATACTTCTCCATCCATGAACATAACCACCCCTGAAGTTTCATAGAATTCTTGTCCATTCGGTAGAGCAGAACCATTTTCAAACAGCTGCCACATCAATGAAACATTGCCAAAGTGACCTCTGTGCCTCAAAATCCTGTGGAATTAATCATACTAAATAAGATTCATTTGTAATTGGTTTATAAGTAATGGATCATAAATTGAATAAGAAAACCAGACGCAGATTTCCCCTGTAATTTCCAAATAGACATTTTTCTATTTTCCTACTCACTATATATCTTTCAGAATTTTCCAGCCAACCATGAAAAAGGTTAACCTAATTTGCTAAAGGCATGTCAAGTCATGTCATGTCATGCAAAAACAGCAGGATAGCTAAGGTAAAATATCTTAGCTTTATGTCATAAAATAAAACATTTTTACTAGTCATCATACTCAAAAACTTGAATGGCAGCAAAGTCTGAGACTGAGCAAAACATACATATTTTAGATTTTTTAAAATGTCAAAAGGAGAATAGAAATAGAATTATTGCTTACTTACCAAAATTCATTGGTTTTTCCTTCTTCTACTGCTTTGTCTACAGGATCCAAAGAAAAAATACCATTGGGATCATCATTAGCTTCGATAATAACAGTTGCTATCCCATATTTATATACCACTGTGTCACCTAGTTTAAAATACAAAAAGGAAGAGTTTCAGGTAACTCTATCAGAAGTTCATTTTCTGTTACATTCAAATCTTGTCGTACTTATTTTATCTCAATTTATATTGTTCATATAAATTTATTTGCAAGAATGAAACTATTTTCAACAAGTGTCATATGATAAATGAATAATGCTGATCAATTCCCTTGAGACATTAATTTTTTAATTGAATTCACTATTTTCCTATCTTCCACCTATCCATACCCTCCCCTCTTTTTAACTTTCTCATTCTAGTCAAGGACACTCCCAATCTCCCCATCCCCCAATATGGATATTATCCTTGATTCTTCATACCTAATAACCCCATATCTAATCAATTATTAAGTCTAGTAATATGTCTACTATTATGTCCCCTTCCCTTCTTCTGAAACTACTGCCATTCTGATGTAGGCCTTAATGCAACAGCCTTCTGCTTTGATTTCCTTGACTTATACCTCTTCTCCTCCAATCCATTCTCCACTCAGCTATCAAAATAACCTTCTCCAAAAAAAGGAAGCCAAGTCTAATAATATTACAACCCTCTACCCCCAATTTAATACACTCCAGTGGCTGCCTATCATGGCTAAGATAAACTACAAAATTGTTTGTTTGGCTTTTAAAGTCCTTTACGAAGGATGTCTTACCACCTTTCCAGTCTTCCTAAACCTTTCTTCTTTCCACATACTGGAAAATCTAGTTATACTGGCTTCCTTCCTATTTCTCTCACAAGACACTTCTGACATCATGCATTTTGGGGGGGTGTCTCCCATGTCCCTCTTCATATCTGCCTCCCAGCTTCCATGGCTTTCTTCGAGTCTCAACTAAAAGCTCTTTTTCTATAACAAGTCCTTCTCAGTCCTTTTTAATGCTAGTGCTTTCTCTCTAGGATTAACTCCTATTTATCTTGTATGTACAACATAGTTGTACATAGAATTGTATCTCCTATTAGATTATAAGCTCTTTGAGGATAGGACCTTTTTATTGCTTTTCTTCATATATTCAGCACTTAGCACAGTGGCTAGTACATAGTAAGAGTTTATTAAAAGCTTTTTAATGTAACTTATTTTGCCTAAACAACCATATAATATCAAACATGTGAGACAATACAACAAACATTCATTGTATACCCTACTATAAGAAAGGCACAATGCTAGTGGGACAATAAAGCCAAAACAAGAAACTACTTCTGCCCTACAGGAACTGGAGATGACAAGGATAAAATGTGATGACAGCCAAGTTCTTGGCTCAGGGCCTCTTCAGTTCTTTCACTCTTCTAGTCTTACTTGAATTCCCATTTTCTAGTCTCTTCATTTTCCAATACAACTTACTACCATAATTATCTTTGCTTAGTAAAGATATAACCGTGTTTCTCCAATGTTAGCAAACTTCAGTCTTTCCCTATTATTTCTGGGATTAAAACAAGAACAACTCTTGAACTTGGCATTTAAGGCTCTCCACAAGCTGCCACAACTTACCTATCCAGACTGCCATCTTACTTCCTTTCATGCATCCTCCATTCCAACTGCACTTCTAGCTGTCCCCTGAGTCAATTTCATCTCCTTGCTTGTGTCTAAGTAGTTTCCCTATGTGCAATGTCCTCCTCCAAAATTTTTCTTATAATCTTTATCTACCTTCAAAACCTAGCTCATAAAATCCCTTTGTTAATGCTCTTTCCTTCCCCAAATTTACCTATATGCATGCATATTACATTCCCCCAATTGCTCTTGATTGCATGGGCATCCCCTCTGTTATATTATATCCCAAGCTCAGCACAATGCTTTTCACGGTAAATCCTTAATATGCTGAGTTAATATCAATTTCATTTCTCTTATATATAGTTTCTAAATCTTAGTGTCCTATCATCTGCTAAGGAACAGTGGACAGTGACCCTTGAGTAAAGAAGATCTAGGTACAAATACAGTCTCAGATACATACTAGTTGTGTGACTGCAAGTCAATAAAATCTTGTATGCTTCTATTTCCCAAATGTAAAATGAGAATGATATTAATCATACCTATTTCTCCAGGTTGTTATGGAGATCAAATGAGAAAATATTTGTAAAGCAACTGTATAATTTGCCAGTTATTTTCTTTAAAATTGTAAGATTGAATCAGATCTCCTATATAAGCCTTTTTCTTACTCTAAAATTCTGGATTATGACTTGGAGCATAATTTAACTAGTTTAAATTATTAAAGAGACATATAGCCATCTTATATTTGTTTCAATGGCACACATAGACATGATTCGATTAATGTAAGATCCTCTGTTGGCAACATCTAAGTCTCAATTATAATAATCTTTCTAAGGGAAAAAGTGTGTACTAAAGTACAGTGTGCATTTTACCACAAAAATGGACTTCAAAAGACACCAGTTCTCCACTTTAAGTAAAAGATCCTATCTTCAAAGCTTGGCTGGGACTTACGGAAGGCACATCAGAGGCAGAAGAGAAAAGAAAAATCTTCCTTGTGCCCCTGCTAAAATTATATATTGAAGCAACTTTCTTCTTAGGACAAAAAATGGAAATTGAAATGTTCATCAATTGGGGCATGGCTCAATAAACTGTAGTGTATATTTATGAATTTATTGAAGGCAAAAAGAAAATGGAACAGCAGAGAATAAGATGAATAGATCGTATGATGGAAGCAAAAATATAAGCTTGGACTGACTTTGAGAGATAATAGAGGACAGAGGGGCTTGGAGTGTTATGGTCCATAATGTCTCGATGAATTAGACATGACTAAACAACTAAACAAAAACAAGTATGTAAAATGCATAAAAAGGAAAATATAAATAAAACTGGAAAAGTAAACTGTCTAATTTTCCATAGGGACAGAGTCAAGCCCTAGGATTTAACTGGTATAAGAAACTCCTATTGCCTCTTAACATTTTCTTTGCAATTTAAAAACTGAAAGACTTATCTTCTAGAGCAATGAAAAGTTACCACTTACCCATGGTCACAAAGCAAATATGAGTCAGTGACACAACTTTAATCCAGGTCTTCCTGGTTTTAAGGCCTGCTCTCTATTCACCACTCTATTCAACATGCTTCCTCTTTCCAAAATATAATTAAAAGCAAGTAAACTGCTGCACAAGCAATTTTCTAACCTGTCGAATTAAAGAGGATGATATAAAAGGGCTCATCTGTTTCTGGTATGTCATCTTCATTAATAAATATGGATATACTCTTCTCTCTTCTCCCGACTTCAAAAAAGAGTGTTTCTCCCTTTTCAATAGGAACAAAGTCTCCTTCTCCTGCAGTTGCTTTTCCATCCCTTGTAGCATATTGGACAGTGCAGGCAACTTCAAGGGAGCCATTCCTGAGAACTGTAAAGTTAGCAACCCCACCTTCTTTAATCCATACTACACGAGGTTCTGAAATATATACAGAGGAAAAAAAGATCTGTCAAATTTCTTGATTCTTTCTACTGATTAGTTTAGACCCAAGTTCATCTACAGATCTTTAACTGCCTTCATACCTACATTGTTATTTCCTTCACATGGAATTTTCCCCCACTGTCTGTCCAAATTCTTTTTATCCTTCTCAGTCTTATCAAAGGTACTTTGCCATAAAGCCTTCTCTAACCCTCCAGCTCTCAGGGAGCTCCCTTTTCTCTGCACTCAAGCAGCTTGTTGAGTCTGGAGCAAATAATTTAGCCTTAATTATGCAGTTCTGTATTATCTGCTAATAGTTTATGTGAATTACTTTTATCTTCCCAATCATTCTGCAAAGTCTATGAAGAACACCTCACTTCTTATTTCTGTATCTTCTAAAATATATTGCTAACATTAAATATGAACACAAAAATACTTTCTGATTGATTGCTATTAATGTTCATCAACCAACATGGATTCAGAAAGTTCTTGCCATGGGAGAATTGATAATAACCAGTGCAACAAAACCTTATAAAGGGATGATGTCAAAATTTCCAAATAAATAGAATTAAAACAAAACTATTTACCAGCAACTAATAATATATTTAAAATATTCAAGTGTTTAACAGCATGTAATGCCATGTAACACAATTTTTTTATTTAAGCCCTTAGAAAAGAAAGAAATAACTTTATGGAAATCATGCAGAAGGCAGTCAGATCAACCAGACACTAAACCAGCTGGACTGTGGATTCTAAAAGAAGACAAAAGGGAGATTCTTTTCTCTTTTACTCGAAGGAAAGCAAATAACAACTGCTTTGGGGGGCTCAAACAGGAGAATTAGGTTAATGTTAATAGAATTTTATTATATTTGTTTTACCTTTCAGAAGGCCTCTTAAAATATTTGTTAAGATTTACAGCTGATTAAACAAGTCTTATTTTACCAAACCATATTTTAACAAGTACTTCATTAGGTTTAGGAAAAAATTTTTTAAAAAACTTCTTCTTGTTGGAAATTTACATAAATGATTTTTTTGTAATGTTACCTGCAAAATATATTGGATCATCATTTCTTCTGATCTGCAGAGTTGCAGTTGTTATATTTCCCACTTTGGCTCCACCAGTGGCATTAAAAAGGGTTATTGTGAATATTTCCATTTCTTCAGGTATCTATTAAAAATAGATTATAAGAAAGACCTTCAAAAACTATATGATTAGGACAAATAGATACATTTCATATTGATAACTATTAGAAATAAAAAATAATCTACAGTAAATTATCTGTTTACTATGCATATTCTATTACCATTTTAGAAACAAAATAATGGTCTTAGAAATAATCTATAGGAATTACCAAGTGCTTATAAGATCATAGGAACTATGCAGTAAAGGGATCTTAACAATCACTGACTACAACTCCCTCCTTTTTTTAGATGAAAAGATAGTGATACAGAGAATTGATCTGTCCAAAGTCACACAATAAACCAGAAGTCAGAATCAAACCCAGGTTCCTGACTCAAAATTGAATTCTCTGTCCATTACAAATAAATATATTCCATTATCCAGGGGGAAAAAATATGCTTAAAATCACCTGAAATACATCAATTCAAATTAGGATTGAGGGAGAGAGAAAAATGAAACAACAGCAATGATAAAAGTAATAATAATTGCTTACTTCCTCACTTTTGATTAAAATTTTAAAATGAGAAGCATATTATATATACATACTGCTGATATTATTTCTGTAAAGAAATAAAAGTCTGAAATGAACTGAAAAATGTGGTATCCAAATTAGGAAATGAATTGCTAAATAAAGTAAAATTTCTCTAGAGACCAATTTAACGAAAGAATTAAAAACAGTAACTGAGATTTGGCAAGTTTTAAAGGAGTACAAAAATCCTTTCACAGCCAGTTCATAAAAATATCAATATTATGTCACAGGTTTCACTACAGCTCTGTTTCTGTTGGCATAGCCACTGTTATCATTCCTGTATATGACCCATCTTGTGGATGGATACACTTCTTATATCCATTCCTGTTCTTCTTGTCACTCTAAAGCATTAGATCTATTTGGAATTTAAGAGGTCAAGATATATAGTTCCTAATATAAGTACTCTCTTCATCTCCTTCATGGTAGTTTAAATGCTATGACTTCTAGGCTTCCTTATCATTCATGGACCCTTCTTTGTTCTCATTATTAAATATAAGAAATGCCACAGGGGCTCATACTATTGCTTTTTTTCAGTTTATTCTGTCTCTGAAGATGGCATCAAAGGGCATTGGTCAATGAGTTTAATAATCATTCTCTGATATCAACCCCAAAGGGAATGCTTATTTACCCCTTTTCACTTTCCTCTTTTCTGCTTATCCATGATCCTAGATGCCTGCTCCTTTAGATAAAAGAGAAGGTATATCATATGATCTTACAATCAATGAACAGCATTCGGCAATTTTTTGAATCTCTGAAAGGAGAATGTGATTGCAAGAAACAAAGCAGCAGTAGCATTACCCAAAGCATAGATAGTGGGATATTCAGTCAATCACTCAGTTGATCAATAAGCATTTATTAAACAACAACTATGTGCCAGGCACTGTGCTAATGCTAAAACACAAAGAAAGGGAAAAGACAGTCCCTACTTTCACTAACTATATATGTATTCTGTCCTCAGATAATGTTATACCCCATGGATTTTGTTCCTAGCTTATAACTAAAAATGGTTAAAAAAAAAAAACACAAAGTATATTTATTGCTTCTTTTAAAGATTATAACTAGATGTTAGATACACTTGAATTCACATAATAATTATTCTTTTTCATTCATCTTATTTTTTAAATTACCAGATATACATTAATTCTTTCAAGAAATGCTTGGCTATTTATTAATTTATGGTATGCAAGATCTGGCATACAATATTTACCTCATCTGGTAGTGAATAAATGGTGATATTTTGGGAAAATTCTTGATCTCCAAAGAAAATGGTCTCTTGGACAGGGAACACATCTTCTGTAGACTTGGGGCTGATCACCCAAGACACACTAACATTGCCAAAGTTGCCTCGTTTTCTTATTATTTCATAAACAGCTATAAAATATAAACAAGTATAAAATAAATTTCATTTATATGTATGCATGTACCATTCATATTAACAAATGTACAGAATATGAACAGTAAGAATCCAACTAAACGAAATTTAAAATTAAACACAATACCTAATTGATAACATGTTAGTTATCAATAAGTAATAGGCATCTGCAATAAAATTATGGCTATTAAAGATACAAATAAAAAATGAAACAAATGGGGATATTTGGAGATACAAAAGCAAAAACTGAAATTAGTTCTATTCTCAAGGAGATTATGCTTAGCATAGTCTTAGAGATACATACTAAAAAATATACCAGCCCAGTATATTAAAGGGCAAAATTTGTTTTGTTATCATGAATAAAAAGTTATTTGTCACAAAGCAGTAAATAAGTAGTTCTTTACAAAAATGACAATCATGCAAATTCAAAAAAGATGAACAAGAAGAATGCTTGCTAGAGTGAGGTGAAATCACACTGTTCTCAAAACTTGTATTCTCAAGATCACACAGTCTGATACAATTCTGGAAAGGAAATACATTCAACCAGGATGATACATCTTCTCCCCTGACTCCTGCTTCAGTGGAACAGCTCCATGGCTTTTCTCTTTATTAAGTCATGCACAATCTTAACATAAAAAGCTTCTGAAAAGCTCCTCCTCCTCTGATTCTTCCTTTATTTCACTGCCAGACTAAACATATCTGTTCATGTTATGCCTCTACTTAGAATTCTTAAAGGGTTATCTATTAACCAACAAATATAATTTACACTAATTTTGCCTGCAATTCAAAATCTTCTACAAACAGATGATACCTTACCAGCATTTTTTTCATATTTTGCACCTCTATAATTCTAGGATCCAGAAAAAGACTAACTGTCCTCTAAACATATCCTATCCATCCCCATCTCCACGGCTTTCTTTGCTTATGCTTTATCTATATATGTCATTGAATTCTACCAACAATTTAAGGAACAGTTCAAATTCCTCTTCCTCCATTCTGCTTTTCCTAATTCCCCTTCTAAGTAACAAACTCCCCCTAATTTGCTTTCCACCTATCTTCTAACATTGCATATTAACATATCTCATCCCCTTATAAGAATGTGAGCTCCATCAAATCCAGGATTATGTTATATATAAGTGTTATATTACTATAGCACATTACTCCATATATATTTCCAGAAGCACATAATTTCAGAATTGGAATGGATTTTAGTGACCATGGAGTCCAAATCATAAACAAAGATAATTATCTATATAAAATGTGTCACTATAAAATATGCTCAGTTTTTAATGAGGGACGTCCATTGCCTCTCAAGACAATCCATTTCACTTTCACTTCAAGACATTTCTAATTGTTAGGAGATTTTTCTCTATACAAAATTTAAATTTGCCTATTTTCAGGACCAAACTCAAAGTCTAATAGCTTGTCTGCCTATTGCATGCAGAACAATGTACCAGGTACTTAGTAAACATATGTTGAATTGAATTGGTTGATACTAGCCCTAACTGAATCCAGACTGGCCAAAAAGCAACTGAACACCCACAGTCATGAAGTGAGATGATACATCTTTACTTTTATAATTGTTTCCATAATACAGAAAGATGATTTTTTTTATGCAACTGTCTTAAATCTTTTTTTTTAAATAGCCTTTTATTTACAGGATATATGCATGGGTAACTTTACAGCATTAACAATTGCCAAACCTCTTGTTCCAATTTTTTACCTCTTACCCCCCACCCCCTCCCCCAGATGAACCAGCTATGCCCAGAAAAAGAACTCTGGGAGATGACTAAAAACCATTACATTGAATTCCCAATCCCTATATTTATGCCCACCTGCATTTTTTATTTCCTTCACAAGCTAATTGTACAATATTTCAGAGTCTGATTCTTTTTGTACAGCAAAATAACGTTTTGGTCATGTATACTTATTGTGTATCTAATTTATATTTTAATGTAGAAAGATGAATTTTGATGTATAATTGACAATGAAAACAACTGGAACTTAATTGAATTTTCAGCTACTGTGTCATAAAACAAAACAAAACAAAAAAAAAAAAAAAAAACAGAAGAGAAACGAGTTAAAAAAACCTGGGAAGACTTGTGTAAACTGATGGAGTGAAGTAAACAGATCCAGAATTATTGTATAATTTATATAATAACAACAACGTTGTAAAAACAAACATTTGAAATACAAGTTTCTAACTGAAGCAAAGAGTGACAGATTCAAAAAGTAGAATGAGACATATTTTGGATAATTACAATGTGGAAACCTGTTTTGCTTGACTGTATAACTGTTACAGAAATTTTGGAGTGCTTTTCCAAAAGGGAAGTTGGGAAGGAGAAAAATGTATTTTTATTCATTGAAAGTAAGAAAATATAATTTAAAAAATTCCCAGCTTGGAGCACTTTAACAACTTGAAATGCAATAAAAAATAATTACCAGAAAATATATCTTCTCCTTTACTTTCATTTATTGTGAGAATTAGTCCATCAGAAACAAATTCTATAATCCCATGAGGATCATCATTTTTCAGAATAGTGATGTTGACCACTGTAACCATTCCAAGCTTACTCTCCCGTTCACCATGGCTGCTGAGAATCACAGAGTAGTGCTCATCCAACTAAAATGAAGATGTTAAATTATCAAATTACAAAGTTTGAAACTGCAAGTGGTCATGCATTCACTAGAGACTAAATAATACTTAGAAAATTTAATTTACAATATTTTTCAAATATGGCAAATTGGATTGCAAATTGGCTATAGTTAAGAAAAAAGACTTGGAATAAAGTTGTACTATAACATTTTCTATCTGAGATACTGAACCCCAGACAACCCTCTGAGAACATAGGAAACAAAGCAAGTATCAAGTTATATTAATGGGAGTTTCCTCTCTATGTCAGAAGTTTTTAGCATAGGACCCAGATTCAGAGGAAGTTATATAATCATTCATTCACATTCACTGCGTATGTACACATAAACACAAATACATACATATATATATATATATATATATATATATATATATATATATACACACACACATAAATAAAATTATTTTAACACTACCATTGTGAGGAGTCAAAAGATTTCTCCAGATTGTCAAAGAAGTTCATAAACACACACAAACAAGTTTTAAATCCCTGCTCAAAACCAATGAATATATTTCCAGAAATGAATTTATATATTATCAAAGAAGAGACAAGTAAAAATTCTAATAATTGTTAAAATGCTTTTCATGATTTGAAGGAAGGAAGCCGAAAAACATCAATACTGCCTAATCCAACAAGTTAGATCTCTATTTATATTGTAAAATTCCAAAGAATTTTTTTCTTGAAGCTTGTATCATTTGTGTATACCAGAAAAAGCTAAATAAAATTAACTTAAAACCACATGGATTCTGGTTTATAGTGTGGGAGCAAACATTCTGTGAAGTGTAAAGGAAAGAGTACAAATTTTTTAAAAAAGAAGAAAAAGAAAAAGAAAAAAGATCCAGGGATCCAGGTTCAAATCTCTACTCTGGCATTGTCTTTTATTAGCAGGACAGAATTGATGTTCTGTTTCCTCTTCCACAGCATTGCAATAATATTATCTGCCCTGCATAGCACCTGGGGTTATTGTGAGGATTAACTATGAAACTATATTTCAAAGCTATAACCTAATCTAAATGTAAAGTATTGTGGCCAGATAGTTGCATTGAATCGGCATTAATTTGGCATCTTGAATCTATTTCCTTTTAATAAAAAAATACTCAATATTTTCAATATTAGATCACAATATTCAGTTCAATATTAGATCACTAATATATCACCTATTTCCAGTCACTAAAGATTACTTAACAACCAAGCAAAACTGAAGGAAAATGAAAAAATTAATTTGAACTAAAATTGAAAATTTCCTATCAGTTTCTATTTATTGAGCTCTTTACATAAAACAGAAGTCTACCACTATTGATAGAAACATATTGTTTACATGGGTATTGTGAGTATGTATGTGTATTTATATGTGTATTCATTAATGTGTACATGCATATGTATGCTTACCTCAAAGAGGAAAAAAAATATAGTGTGTTAGAGCTGAGAGGAAGCTTTACATTACACATGTTCAACTGTCTTATTCTATGGGTGAGAACAAGTACCTATTGATAATCTCTTAGCAATTTGATTTTCTCTTTGTCATTCTAATTTTACATGACATTCCCATGTACAAAATTTCTTATGCCATCTAACTTGAGGAGAGGAATTAAGTATAATAAAATGCCATACCTCTGGAATTCCATCTAATCTTGATAGCAGAGTAATTACAATTTCTCTTTCACCAGGCTTAAATTCTAAAACTCCTGTATTTCCATAGAACTCATTGCTATCTCTTGGCTCCACTCTATAATGAAGAAACTGCTTGACAAGGGCTCCTCTAGAGCGGATAATGTGGAGCTCAACAGATTCTCCTTCCTTAAAAAGAAAAGAAGTCTATAAGCCTAAGATAGGAATCCCATATGATTCCTTTAAAGTTGTGTTTTCAAATGGGTAAAACAAACTTCTCTTCTACTCACATTTATAATATGGGGTCCTCTGGAAGCAGAAGAAAACTCAAATACTCCTCCAGGGTCATCATTTTCCAAAATGATTAAATCACGACTAGTATACCCAGATTTTAGGACCTGATTTTCCACATTGACCCTTGGAAAGTCAGAATTGAAAAATTTATAGACTGCAAAAAGTTACACTTCTGAAAGTAAAATTATTCTGCATTAATGTTTATAAGAATTCAGAGCCATGGAGCACTGTTTTATAATTGAACCTAAAATGGAGTTTTAGATGGAATTTAAATATAACAAACAACAAAAATGAGATAATTTTTTTTCACCAGTTACATGATAACTGCAATTTGCTTCACTGGCTCACACATATACAAATAGAAACCTAACACACAATAATCCTCCCATGTAAGTGTTGATTCTCTGATATGCTGTAGTGTGTTTTGTCCAAGTGCCAAAATGTTCCAATGATCAGTTATTTCTACAATTTTAGAGAATTACAAATAGTTAGGTTTGATTATATGAGAGAATTTTAAAATTATAATAACTTGCTGAGGTTTTCATAATTTTAAGTGCTTTTAAAAGAAAATTTTCAAGCATCTTTAATATGACATGGACATTATGAATAAAAATTGAAATAAAGAGATATAAGATAAAGTGAGCTAATAAATGGGTCAAAAAGCACAAATGTCTTTTTTAATTTCAATATGCATAGACATATATAGCTATATATATAGAGAGAGGGAGAGAGAAATATATACATATATATATATATATATATATATATATATATATAAAGTACAAAAAAATAAGCACTTTTTAATCACCTACCATGTGCCAGGCGCTGTGCTAAGAACTTTAGAAATCTCATTTGACTACCACAACAACTATGAGGGGTAAATACTATTATTATTTCCATTTTACAGATGAGGAAACGGAGGCATTTAAATGACTTGCCCAAGATCACAAAACTAGTGAGTATCTAAGGTCCCGTTTGAATTCAATTCTTCCTGACTCCAAGTCCAGGGCTTTTATCCACCATACCATCTAACTGACTCTTCCAAACATTTTTGTATAAAATTTCTTATTCCTAATTTTAACTCCTATTTCTACATGCCTCTCAGTATGTGTGTGTATGTGTGTGTGTGTGTGTGAGAGAGAGAGAGAGAGAGAGAGAGAGAGAGAGAGAGAGAGAGAGAAAGAAAGAAAGAAAGAAAGAAAGAAAGAAAGAAAGAAAGAAAGAAAGAAACAACAACTAGCATATGCCTTCCAAATGCATGAATTGTTTTAATCTTAATTTCTCAATGATATTAGGAAAATGTGGCCAGGACTTAGATTATGAACTCCTCAAGGGTAAGAAATATCAGTTGTCTCTTTTTTCTTATCCACAGTACTTCGCACAATACCTGACATATGGTAGACACTTAATAAATGCTTATTGATCTACTGACTCTAAAGCAAATGAGACAACTTTAGTGACAGTGGCAGTACAGATGTGACGTGAGAAATCAGGCTCTGACCCCAGTTCCTGAACATGCCCAAATGAGACTTTCTGGGAAATAACAGGAAGTATATAAACATATATTTTAAATGCAACAATACATCAATTATGAGAGTTCAACATATTTCAGGTGATATGGGAGAGGAAGGAACATCTCCACACCAAGTGGACTAGCCATCTCCAGTTGTTAAAAGTATCCAAACCATCTTCCATAATATTATAAAGAATCAAGGGAAAAGAAAATACAAAGTCATTTGACAAGTTTAATACATCCATGTCAAATTTTTGGAACAAACATCTTCTTAATTATGTTCCGTTCGAGCACTAAAATTACTTTGAATTCACTGAACATATGTTACCCAGAAAAATAAGGTGGAAATGGTGAAGGAAAAGCTGAGTCAGAAATTAAAATGAAAATATTAGATCACAAAATCAAGAGTCTAGAATGCTCATATGCTTATTATCAAGAGTTTGCCTACCCTGCATTTACTAACACCTATCCAATCTTACATCCTGACAGTGTTACCTAATAGTTTATTTGTACACTCAATAACTGAGAAGTCATTAAACTTCCTCTCTATTTTGTAAAGAATACAAGCAAGATGGTAAAGTGGAGTGTCCCTTTAGTAACAATAAATTTGCTCAAAGTCACACAGAAAATAGGAGAGAAGGATTATAAAATAATTCCCAATCCTTTGCCAACTTGAAAAAAAATTGTACATAGATGAGTTTTATTAGCAATGTGTGTGTGTGTGTGTGTACAAATTTGTTCCTTATATGTAAATGATGCAAAATTATAAATTAAATTCAGGAATACAAACACCTCAAACATCAAATACTACATAATACAAATCAGATTTCCTACACACACAAAAAAAGTTGTCTAATGTTAGCACCCCAAGTCAATCATAATTGAAACTGCACACAAAGCATGCACAGGCTAGTGGGAAAAGCAAAAATACTGGGAAAAAAAACCCTTTCATTATAGCAAAAGACTATCTATTCCAAAACAATTACTTGAAAAACAAAATGTTGATTCACCAAAAGCAAAGACATTATTTTGTGCACTTACCCAAAAAACACGACAAACCTTTCAGTTTCTACCCTGTCAACAAAAAGAAGTAGGGAAGGGGAAGCCAATAAAAAAAAAATGCCATTTGCTAGAATCTCAAGAAAATTGTACCAAACTTAGAATAGAAGTATAAAGATAAAGAAAGTCTTTTCCCCCCTCTCTTTCCAATAGCTAATAATGTTCATTTTATGAGAACCCTGCTCACTGGGTGCTTTTAATATTGACAATTGCTAGCAAGAGGTTGGGCAGTTCCCACTTATATGAGATGACCCCATGACCAACCAGTATGTCAAGACCCATTCAAGACATTCCTCTACAGTGCTCCTCCAAGAAACTAGATGCTTGCCAAGCACTGTACATGTTTGCAGGCTGCAGCAGCTGAGCAAATTTTATTCAAGCCATTTATAATTACTTAGTGCCTTTAATTAGGTTTTTAAAGAAACCTAATTCTCAGTATCGAAAGCCTATTGTCCTTTGATTGGGAGGGAGGAAAAGTGTAAAAATCATGTAAGCTGAGAAATACAGAATTATTTTAAACATTTGCTTAAGGACAAATCTAAAAATCCACAAAATGTCATTACTGTAGGTTTTAATAATTTGTAGATAAAATAAATCATAAACATGAGTCTTTTATCCTCAATTAATTGATTCAAATATATTCAGGAAGTCCATTGAACTAAAGAGACCTCATCTTTTATGTTTTGTTAAGACATGCTTACATACAGGTTATTAAATTTCTAAATCTGAGATTTCTAAACATTGAAAAATGAAAATATTTCTACCTTCAGATTGGCATGATGAGAATATGATTTTCAGAAAATGAAATAATTAAACAAATAGAAGCACTATATATGTGTGTATATATATTCTTTTTTTAAATTAGCAAATCAATGTAAGAGACTTTAAAAATAAAGGTCTTCAACTAAGGCAAAATTTAACTATATGAATAGGAAATTCCTAATAACCTAAATCAAAAACCTTTTTCTAAGGTTTCCCTAAAGATCACAACAAATTGATCCATTAAATTCTTTTTTTCAGGAATATTTCTGAAAGTAATTATCATCTGCTTTAATTAGTTAATGGCTTGTAGTTTTATTCTACATTACCCAGGCATCAAGAACAAAAAAGTAACAGTGAGCATTTGATCCTTTTAAATCACACTGTCTTGGAATGAATTTTTATGTGAAGTAATAATACACATTCAAATATTAAATGAAGAAGATTATTAAAAGAATGTAAAACCCACTTTAAAAAAAACAGCATTTCTTCTTGGTCACAAACAGAGATATGAACTGATGCATACTAATAAAAGGTGAAAGTATGAAACTATGAACTAATTTTCTTTAAAATGAAAAAGAAGTCAATTAACTTTTTCAGTTCTATAGTACAATTTTCTAGTGTCATTTGTGCTTACTAGAAGGAAAGAATTAAAAGAAATGAAAAAACTTTAACAAGCCTGGTATTGAGACGCTATTGTGCATAATGTATTTTTAATTTTCTTTAATAATGAGATTAGAAAGTTAACATGGCTGAAGTTTAAAATTTAATGCTTTGGAAAATCCAATAAAATAGAGAACAATCAAGATAAATTTGCATTTTGGTTATAAAAATCTCACCTCTTTAAACATTTAGCTTAGAGCTCAAACTTACAGTCTGATTGCTCTATTGCCAAGTTTTGTATTCACTGTTCATCTCTCTTTAATTTTTGCAGGATTATACACTGATTTAATTAGTGCCAGGAACTAACTTGAAGGGGCAGGAAAAGAATCAAATGAAGCAGGATTTTCTAGGATAGATTTCAGAGTTTCATAAGAAATATTTCTCCATAAGGTTTAATCCAAAATATATTTAATCTTATAAAGCATTTTACTTTTTACTGGGTTTCTTTCCCCTGTATGAAAGGAGGTAAACCAACAGAATTGGCTCCAAAGGTTGCTTTTTTTTTTTCTTTCACTTAATAAATTCTCACCAAATTTCCAAAGGTACATTTTCTCCAATTCAAATAGTGGATATGAAATGCAACTAAAACCTAAATGATTTTTAAAACTATTACATCCATAAAAAATAAACGCTGTGATACTATCACATAAAACAAAGGATAATTGTTGCTACTTCCTCCTTACATAGTAAAGCATAGCATCTCCTGAAGTCAATTCTTTTTTTTTTCTTATGAAAACATCCTTAGTCAATTAAACTTTAAAGAATCATATTCATCTTGGTCTACACTGGTTATATGTCTTTAACCTGAAGTAAACTGGTCTGCAATAATTACTCAAAATAGAAGGAAAAATACAAGACAGCAATTAGCCTCAATTCTCTTATCAAAAACTAAAAAGCTTTAAGTATGTTCCTTTTCTTCTGTTTCTAAGGGAAATAGACAAAATTTTAGCCATAAATGTAAAGTACCTCTCTCTTGGGGATTGTAATATTGTTTTTTATTTTTGTTTTTTGCTGAAGCAATTGGGGTTAAGTGACTTGCCTGGGGTCACACAGCTAGGAAGCATTGTGTCTGGGGTCAAATTTGAACTCAGGTCCTCCTGATTTCAGAGCTGGTGCTCTCCATTGCACCACCTAGCTGCCCCTATAATACTGTTTTAATATGTTATAGACTGGGAAATTCTATGCTAAACCTCATATTCATCTATAAGTATCAAACATTTTTGTATCTGTACCTGGTTATTTTATTGTTACAGTAACACGTGTTATTGTTCAAAAGATGAATTTGATGCTTCAAATTCTAATAAGCAAAGCTTTTCCCAAGATTTAGTAATAACACTCATCAGTCCGTAACTTATGTTAGATGATTGTGCAATGTCTGAGAGATTTTACTTTCACAGTTAAATCAAAAAGGATCAAGTCCTTGAGTGTTTTAGTATTCAAACCAAAATCCAATGTGCAAATTCGTAATGTTTCCATCATCACACTGTATTATTACTTGAATTAATTTCTTACTTTCCAATCCAAAGGACAGAATAAGGACAAAAAATAGAAATAGTCAACTATTGCATACCAGTATTACATAAGATGTAAAGAATCTTTACCTGTCCAGAGATAGTGTCACTGTTTCATTCATTTCTGGGATATCATCCGCTTTGACAGTAATATTAATCATTGTATCACTTTGTCCAGATAAAAATACAACAGAACCATTAAAAGGACCTATATCATCTAATGTCACTGATTTTGAATTAAACCCAGAGGGCTTCAAACTCCAAAATACAATGGCTTGACCTTCAGTTCCATCTCGATGTAAGGGAATAGAAACCTGACAGATAAAATAGAACAAATCCCTATGCAATGACTGAGATTAATTATACAGACATTACCTAGTGCATGCACATTTTATTAAATACTTTTTAAATATAGCAACACAGTGAAGTGGTGTTAAATAACATAAAAAATCTCAACTGTACAACCAAAACCTTGTGGATCTTCCTTTTCCAAAAATAAAGACAAATCTTGGAAATTATAGGCTTTTTATTTAGTTTCATGCTAATATTTCTAAATAGTATGCCTTAATTAGGAAAATGTACAATTATACCTAGGAAAGCTGCCTCCCAAGAATGAGGTTATAATCTATACAAAGTCCTTAAACATAAAACTCAAGCAACTTAAAAACTATGAAAATCTTACTGCAAAATTTAACAGTACAAAATTAACAAATTCAGGAAACCAACCTTAGAAGAATTAGAATTCTCTCTTCTGAAAGCCACAATTGGAAAAATGCTTCAAACTATAAAAATAATCACTGGTAAGAAATAGTTTACTTACCACTTCAGCAGGGGAATCTTCTGGCTCATGAAGAATAATTGGAAGATTGCTGATAAAGCCAATTTCTCCATTTGCAATATCTGAAGTTACTCTTAGAGAAATGTTTCGAATGTCACCAAATGTAGGACTCAAAGGTGGGATTGGAGGAAATATATTCACTAGCTCCACAGTTTCCAACTATAATATATAAATAAAATAGTAATAAAAGCAATTATAACCAAGATGTACACTAGCGAGACATGTAACATTGGACAATAACCAGTTGCTAGAGTAAATGCATAATACTGCAGAAAGAAGATTGGATTTGGAGTCAATGAACCTGGATTTGAGTCCTGGTTCTTCCACCTACATGACTTTGGGGAAGTCCACTTTCCCCTCTGGGTCTCAGTTGCCTCCTTTGTAAAATAAATAGATGGCACTAAATGGTTTCTAAGGTTCCTTCAGACTTTAACTCCACACTCCAATGAGCAAACCCCATTGTTTAAAATACTGATAATAGTAATGATATTGTTAAAGATTTCCAAATTTCCAAATGAAATAACATTTTGACATGGGATATTTGAGGAAGATTAGGAGGAATTGTACCACAGAGATCCTGGATCAAGGAGACAAAGGAAGAAAATATTGTAATAATCCCACTTCATGTTGGTAAAAGTCTAGGTAATGTGATATATTAGAAAGGATATCTCTAAAATGTGGGGGGAAATGGCCACTCTTAATAATGAATTAAATTAAAAATAGATGAATAAGACACAATTACTGCCTTCAAAAAAATTTACAATCTAGATATCTAGGATTCCAAAGCTTGCCCATAGTCAAAATCTAACAAAAAGACAAGTTAGTTTACTCTAGTTTTCACTCGACTGCATTTAATTATTGAAATGACAATCAAAATTCTAACTATAAAAGATGCTGCCAGTTCAGGAACTTTTATAAAATAGCAGTAATAAATATTCCTGAAATTCATAACCAAAGCCATGAGTATATATTTGCATATCTCATGGCAATGCTGTCATTTAAAATATCCTCCCTTCTTTCTCTCTCTCTCTGCAAATCCTAAATATTCTTCAATGTCCATTTCAAATCTCAAATGCTCCATGAAGATTTCCTAATAACTGTTTACACTGGTCTTCCTCCCAGGTGAATTCCTACAGCTTAGTAATTAACTACATAGTAGTTTGTCTTGTTGTCTTATGTCTTCAAGCCTCATCTTCCCAATTAGATTGTAACCGTGTTGAGAAGGATTATGTCTTTAACATTTTATATGTCCTTTCCTCCCTGTTCCAATCTTGTACTGACAGCACAGCACTGAACACAGAAAAGTTACCTATAAATGTGTGTTATTTGAGTATTGCTGAGTTCTGTTTTCAATTCAGTTTATTTGACAAATATTTATTAAGCACGTACAATGTTCAAGGATTATGCCAGGCACTAGAACCATAAAAATTGAGAATGCCAGAGTCCTTGCCTGCCAGGAACTTACATTTTGCTAAAAGGATTGAACATAAAGTGAGTATCCACAGGAAAAGCAAGAATATGAGTAAATACATAGAAAATAAACCAAACACTATGGCTAATCCAATATAACTAAAGTGAAGAGTATATAAAAGGAATTAGTATGAAATAAGACTGGAAGATGAGTCAGAAGCAGTTTTTGGAGAAACATAAATCCCAGTGTAGCATTCCATTGGAGATATGATACGGGAGAGGTTTTCCTCTCACTCCTCACTTCAGAGAAGACTTCCTATTAGTCAGACTATCATCTAGGTTTTATAAACTCTTTGGCATCAAATTATTATTTTGTTTTAGGGCATCTTGTTTCTCATTTATTGCCTAAGTTTTGGAGATTAAAAAGAGCCATCTATTACCACTACACACCTGTCAGATTGGCTAGAATGACAGGGAAAGATAATGCGGAATGTTGGGAAAACTGGGACACTTAATACATTGTTGGTGGAATTGTGAATACATCCAGCCATTCTGGAGAGCAACTTGGAACCATGCTCAAAAAGTTATCAAACTGTGCATACCCTTTGATTCAGCAGTGTTACTACAGGGATTTTATCCCAAAGAGATCTTAAAGAAGGGAAAGGGACCTGTATGTGCAAGAATGTTTGTGGCAGCCCTCTTTGTAGTGGCCAGAAACTGGAAACTGAGTGGATGCCCATCAATTGGAGAATAGCTGAATAAATTGTGGTATATGAATGTTATGGAATATTATTGTTCTGTAAGAAATGGCCAGCAGGATGATTTCAGAAAGGCCTGGAGAGACTTACATGAACTGATGCTGAGTGAAAGGAGCAGGACCAGGAGATCATTATAGACTTCAACAACAATACTATATGATGATCAATTCTGATGGACGTGGCCCTCTTCAACAATGAGATGTACCAAATCAGTTCCAAGAGAACAGTAATGAATTGAACCAGCTATACCCAGGGAAAGAACTCTGGAAGATGAATATGAAGCACTACATAGAATTCCCAATCCCTCTATTTTTGTCTGCTTGCATTTTTGATCCTTCACAGTCTAATTGTACATTATTTCAAAGTCCGATTCTTTTTGTACAGCAAAACAACTGTGTGAACATGTATACATATATTGTATTTAACATATTTAACATGTATTGGTCAACCTGCCATCTGGGGGAGGGAGTGGGGGGAAGGAGAGGAAAAATTGGAACAAAAGGTTTTGCAATTGTCAATGCTGAAAAATTACCCATGCATAACATTTTGTAAATAAACAGCTATAATAAAAAAAATAAAAAAGCCATCTATGACCATGAGTAGTACCACTGACTATTTTTTCCTCATATTTTTATCTTCTGTGAATTTTTGGACTTCTCAATTGTTATTCTTCTTTGTGGCTATTCTACAATATCCAACTTGTGGGGTTGACATCAATAGTGTTCTCTTTCATTCACTCTTTTTTAGTTTAAAATCTATTTGACTAGGCTTACAAGAACTGGAAAATGCATTCTTACTAGTCTTTATTACGTATATTCCAACTCTAACTTTGAACTTCTCAGGTTCTTGTAAGCTACGTATACAGCTATGTAAGCTATGTATTTTTATACAGAAATCCAAATCCCATATTCTGATCGTTTGTTAGTAATCTGTTTACTTCCCAAAATAATTTTCCTCTCTTATATCCCTTGCTTTAAGTGTAACAGTACGGAAAACATAACTTTTTCCCCAGTAGCTTTCAATTCCTTACCCAAAACTTTAAAATCATTAGGTTTTAGATTTTTCTAGCTGTCTCTTGTGCCCACACCTATAATCTTGGTGATTCTTGTAAATCATCTAAAATAAGTGGATCGTTGTCATCTATTTTGATAAGTCTTGATGTCTAGAATACATTCCACAGGAAGAACAATTCTCTCTGTGATTACTGGGTTGACAAATGCTGCCTCAATACCTCTCATAGCAAGGATTGTTAATACTTTTGCCCTTCCTCTGCCCTTTTCTTGATGAACTTATCACCTGATATCTTCTATGACTCTACTTTCATTGTAGAGAAAGCAAGAAACCTCTTCCCCCTCGAATAAATCTAACTCTTTCCTCCTCAGTAGCTTCAAATTTGTTTTTAAGCACTAATTGTGCCCGTTTTTTCTTTTTTGTTTTCTCCTCTGACACTTTTCCATAGTCCAAAAATCAGGCCTCCTCTCCTCCGACTCAGATCCTCCTTTTTTTTAATATTTAAGATTTTCCTCTGTTTCATTTAGGAACCTCTCATTCTCCTATCAACCTGGAATTTAGAGAGGCATTTTTTGAGTCCCTTCACCTTGTCCTCCAGAAGGGCAATCATTTTACATTTGGAACACATTGGTCATTAGTCTGTGGTAGAAGGATAACAATATCATATTCAGTGCAAATCACTGTACAATTTTCCTTATTCTCCATAATAGTTGAGATTTTGGGTATCGTTTCTTGAAACCACTTGCAGGTAGTTTCAGTTTTTCTGGTTGAAACTTTTTTATCCAATTCTTGTTTCCTAAAACTTGATAACGCCATTTAAATTCCTTTCCTTTGTTCCAACAAATCCACAGCTATAGCCATTACACCTTCCCTTCAGCCTTATACCAATTTCTTTTTTCACTTATTTGTCTCCACTAATCCATCCTAACAATTTGTTTAAACCTCCAGTTTTTCTACTTTCCTTTTCTTACTTTGTTTCGTACTGTTCTTTCTTGAGTCTACCTTCAAGTTTGCCTCCTAATCATTCTAAATTCTCCTTATTCTTCCTTAATCCTTTTATAGCTACCTTAATTGTCCTTAATCTAGTTTCCCTTACAACATGGAAGAATTCAGATCAATCTGTAAGTCTAGAGATTATTCTTCAAATTTTTCTCAATTACTCTCAAATTTTGCCAAATATCTCCTTACCAAATTTAACTTTTTACCACTGAGCCCAACTCCCTAATAGTCTGGAGATACTGATTTAGAAGTCAACTATTTGGAATAGATGTTTGAAGTCATGGAAAGAAATAATATTGCAAAGAGAAGAAATATAGTGAGAGAAGAAAAGAACATTAAGGTCAGAGAAAAAGACTCTCAAAGTTAGGTATCTAAAAAGAAAATATAAACAAAAGAAAAGAAATTATCAGAGGAAAACTAAAAGGAATCAGTGTCATGAAATTTTAAAAAAAGGTGAAAGTATCATGAAAGATAAGAGTATCAACATATTCAGTGCTGCAGAAATGTCAAAGAAGATGAGAAATCATAAGAGAACTGGGCAATTAAGAAGTCTGTGGCAACTGGAGAAGAGTGACTTTAGTAGAGTAATGGCTACAAAAAGTTAAAGAGTGATTGGATAGCAAGCACTGAAGCCATCAAAGGTTTTCTAAAAGTAAGAAAAAAATAAGACAAAAGCTAGAGAGAAGAGTCAATATTTTTACAATAATGCTATATAGCCACTAGTCATGGCATAATAGCAAAAGCAAAACCAGTCATGGCCATTTCTACTGCAACACTAGTGACTTTCATAGACATCCCAGTCTTTAGAACATTGTGCTATTTTTTGTATAAAAGACAATAGGATTGGTTAGTCATTAGTAGGGGGGCTTGCACTTTGAGTTGTTTTTCTAGTAACAATGATAGATGGCCTACCATCCTTCTCTTGTTACCTCTTATTCCCTTTGTATCCAAAAACATACTTCTAACTATATATATTTAAGAATTAATGATTACTAAAGATTTTCTAACTCTCATATTTTGCAATGAAAATCTTAGAAACTCCAAACAAAATTTAAAGAGTAAGACATTTAAAAAGAAAGAAAAAAAGAAACTTATGTTTGGGAAATAAGCCCTTTAATTAAAAGATGGGAAAGTATTAAGGGAGAATAGTGTTGTCTAACATTCAACACCAATCAAAGCACAGTCAAACATGCCATAATACCTTAGACTACATAATTCAAATATACCACTTCAATCTCTTCCCTAAAAGGGGGAAGGAGGGGCAGAGTTCTTCTGCTGAAGAAAGGAAATGAAATTATAGGAATTTCATTTTTTATTTTCTCTATCTTAGTAGAGAGAGCTAAATATTAGAATAGATTATATTAGAATTAGAAATAAAGCTAAAATATTAGAATAAAAAGTAATGATCATTGAATTCTCCAAATTTAAATAGCACATAAACTTAGATTGTGATGGCAGGAGGGGAAAGGTGATGGGATAATTTGTTTATGATTTTTGAAATACGAAACAAGATTAAGAATTTTTACTTTAACCAAGGCAAGAAAAAAAAGGAAAACCTAGACTCTATTTTACTTTTAGATCAGGACAGTAATCTTGGGCTTTTAAGGATATCATTAATACTAAGAATTATTCTTGAATTATATAGGGTAAAAAGTTTAGGAGGATATAGAACACACTGATAGAAAGGAAAAGTGCTAGTTTCTAATGGCTGGTTTTCTTTTCTACAAGCCCTTTTCCCCTGTGTTCCTTACTAAATCACACTAATCCATACATTAAAAACTATTCCTTACTTTTAGATCATTTGCAACTGGAACAGCACATTAGTAATCTCATGCATACCAAAAGTCGTATCTCAAACTAACGTCTTTAACTGAGAAGGTTACTGAAGAATGAGTAGGTCATGTCTTTGATTCTCCATTCTTTAGTTTCATTCAAGTTTCCATGCTGAATCTGCTTCCTCCTATTCTTAGGTTGCTCATCTATTATGTACTGTACAAGCTATATAACTTTCTAATTCTAACCATGTCGCTTGAGTTTAAAGTCTATTTTGAACTTCAAGGAATTGTGTCAGTAACGAATAGTAATGCTTTCCAAATGAGTACTTTAATTAATTATCTGTAATTTAAAGCCTCCCTCCTCACACCTTTTTTTTTTTAAACTGAATATGCAGATCTTCAAGACCTATGATGGAAAAAAAAAAAAGAACTAGAGTATGGCATTTGTATCTTTAAAAATATTGTCACTGACCAACATGACCAAATCCTCTGCCTCTACGTTCATCTTGGTTTCTATTTTACAAAGTACTTACTATATTATAGGACAGTCATAATGTTTTGAGAGGCCTTGTGAAAAGAAATATCCCATTATTTGAAATATTTAATTTAAAAAATAGTATTATAGTTGAAATAATATTAGTTCAAGGCAGAAACCCCAAAAAGGCATAACTGACAAGGCAGTATGTTCAGCAAATAATAAAGTCCTGAATCTGTGGTCCCAGATCTGACATTTATTTTATGTATGATTTGAGGTGAATCATTTAAACTACATGAACTGGTTTTCTCATCTATCAAAGTGAGTGATATGAACTTAATATTCTCTATGTCTGAATTCCTGTGATCATATGAAATAGGAAGATGTTCTGTACTTCTAAAAACTACATTTTTTCTAATAATATTCCCCAAACCACATTGCAAATACACAAGAGGGGGAAAAAAGCCTGGATCTCCATGTTATTTAAGAGCAAAAAGCAAATCAGTACATTTAATACCTTTGTTTTCTGTCATAAATAGTTAGGCTCTCACTAGATTTTTCTACCTAAGTTTGAAACTTGATGGTGAGGGGCCTCATGAGGAAAATCAGGTAATAGATAGTAGCTAGGGAAAAAATGCCAATGCCATTAGTCCTAGGAAGAACATAAAAACCAAAACTAGTTTTTAAATTTTCAGTCTCTTGAACCTTTTAAAAATCTTCATGGCTATGTCTGAGAAAAACTAGCCTAGTGGGAACTATGGGTATTTAGTGCACTCTATCTATTTATACTCTCCAACAATCCAAAAGGTAGTGAAGCTTAGTGAGCAAAGAATTGGCTCTGGAGTCAAGAAGCCTTGGGCCCTTTGACCCATACTTAAATGTGTACCATGGATAGGCACACTGACTCTCTTGCATCCTGATTAATTAAAAAAAATTGCTCATTTACTGTAGTTTAGGAAGTCTCTATGATAAAATCTCAGTCCAAACTACCTACCCATCTACATACATAATATATATACATCACATGGTCCTAGCTAGGAACTATATGTTTTGTTTTAATGTAAATCAGATTTTATTTTTTTCAATTACATGTAAAGAGTTTTTAACATTCATTCTCTTATGTTAAAAATCCTATAAATATGTGTAGATATAAAGAGATTCTTTTTTTTAAAAAATCATAAAAAGAATCTATCTGACACCAAAAACAAGCACTATGTGTAATGGGGATGCACTAAAACTTTTTACAATAAATAAAGGAAGTAAACAAGGAGACCCATTCTCCCCAGTATTTTTACAATTCTGGAAATGCTAGCAAAAGCAACATAATAAGAGAAAGATATTAAAGGCATAAAAACAGGTTAAATAAGAGATAAAACTATCGATTTTACAATTGAAAAACCCCAATTGAGGCCTACAAAAAAAAAATCCTCAAAAATCTCCAAATTTTCTATATAACAAAAGAAAAGAAGCAATAATAGAAATGGAAACCCCATTTCTAAACCCCAACAAAATGGCACATAGTAGGCATTTTAAAATACTGATTAATATGATAAATATAGATAAACAAAGAAAAATCTATAAGACTTGATGCAGAGTAAAGTAAGCAGAGGCAAGAAAACAATATACACTGTAACTACAATAATATAACTGGAAATAACTTTATATCAAAAAAAAATCAGAGGCAAGTGTAACAAAATTTTAAAGATCAAGTAGGATTCAAATGAAGATATAAGAGAGGAAACTCATATTTAACTCCTTTGTGGAAATGGGAAGTCCAAAGGTCCTAATACGTTGCATATGTTCAGTTCAGTCATTTTTTTCCTCTCTCAAAAAAAAATACTTTTTGTTATATGGGATGCTCTCTGAAAGGTGAGAAGGTAGATAAAAATTTATTTTAAAAAATAAGCCTTATACCAAATAGATATATGTCATATCAAAGTTCTTCTTCCTCCACAAGAAGGAAATCTACCATCCTCCTTCCTCCTTCATTTCTTGCTTCTCAGGCTGTTCTGAACTTCAAAAAATTCTCCCTCTCTCTGTCCGTCTCTCCTCCTCCTCTAAATTCATTGGATCTGAAATGCACTTGATAAGTCATGTAAGATCTTATAACAATATTTGTACAATTATTTTTGCTGCTATTTAATTTAAAGTCTTATCTAGAACTCATGATCCCTGATGGTAAGGACCATGTTGCCCTTCTGCTTCCTTGAATCTACTTTTCTGCCTACTCCAGTACTTATGAACAGAAGGCACTGGGTAAAAATTTGCCCTTTACTATGAAAAATTCTCCTACTTTCTTTTCCTTTTAATTAGTCAACTATAAAAAATGCATTATATAGGCCACTTGATAAAAATACTGCCAGTAGCATTTCTTATTACTTCACCCAAGACATGTGATTGAATTAATGCAGCTACCAAAAAGCATATACTTTATAAATTACAAAATAGCTTAGGTCTTGGGAGAAGCTCTTCATTCAACAGTCTTTAGTCATAATCTCTTTAGAACAATCAAGCTTTCAACTGGCAAACCTTAACCAATGACTCTCTAGATGACAGGGCAATGCAATATTAAAAATGAAAGCATAACTAAACTAGGGCAAACCTGTGCAATTCTATCCACTAGACCAGACTCCCTAATGCTTAAAAAACCATATATTCCAGACTAATGTTATATACAAAAGAAAAAAAAATATTGGCTGTTTCTGCAGGCTTTTTCTCAGGAGTTACTAAATGGTAAAGGATTCATAAATACCTTAATAAAAGCATGAAACAAATATTTTGTTATTTAATATTCCATGTGAACCTGTCTTCATTAATAAAGTCCAAATGAAAGCTATCATGACAATTAAGAGGAGGATGAATTTACATCTGATTCTAAGAAACTATGATAATAGCAAAATGTAATCTCTCAACGTACATTCATAAGATACTACAAAATATTCAGTTGTAGCTTGCTGTAGTTATGCCAAAACACCTTACTGAGGTATTTTTTATACCTTATTGAGATGTCAGAAAGGACATCTGGACTAGGGCTTTTAACCTGGAGTTTGGACTTTTTTGCTTGTCTCTGAGGTTTTTTTCAGTTTTGTTTTGTTTGGTTTTGAGATTGGCTCTCCCTAATTCCCCAAGGCTAGAAGCACAGCAGCCACTTATATACTCAATCCTAGTATTGATCAGAATTGACCTTATTTGTGTACAATCTAAATAGATTTGTTCTTCCAGAGAGAGCAAAACTTAAAAGACTTAATATACTTAATAACTCAATCAAACTTAGGACATGGGAATTGTTTTTCTGCAAAACAAAATGAAAAGAGAAAAAAGAGAGGCCACTGGATAAAGTTAGAATTTGGTAGAAGAGCAAAGAACATAAAATAATAAAAAAGCAAAAAAAAAAAATGCCACTAATCCAGATACAATTCATAAAATACATTTAAATTCATTTTTCCCCAAAAAGCTTCTTTGCCGTGTATATTTTAAAAACACAACTATATTCATTTTAAAACCCATTAAGCAATAGTTACAAAACTAAAAAGTCTCATTCTTCTTTGATAAATTATACCTTGGATGTCTGATTAATCAAACTTTCTGGGCAGTCAGAAAACACTTTTTTCAAAACATCACAGAATTGAAGAGAAGAAATCACTTATTATTTAGTCCAAACAGTTCATGTTAGAAGACTGAGAACAAGAAAGTAGAACTGATTTACTTGCTAGCTAGTAGCAGATCTAAGATTACATTCATATTTTTTGACTCCCAATCCTGTATTCTTTCTATCACATAAGGTAACCTTTCTTATTTCATCAAATTGTTCTCTTTATAGATAGTCCACTCTCCTAATAACATGCTGGATTTCCTGCCATTTACTAAAAGTAGATAAAGTATAAAGGAAAAAAATTATTTAATTGAATTTTTTTGAACAGACATTTTAATGTAGTAAGACAGAGAAACATTTTACTTTTCAAGATCTGTAAAATCAGTACATACACTTTGAATCTAGATATAGTAAGCAATATAGTAAGGCAGAGTTACATTTATTCTTTAGTGTCTGAGGGTTCAGTACATATATACTCTCGGGCCTGTTACATTTATTTTGAGTACGCTTTGATTATCAATTTTAGCAATATGGCATAACAAATAACCCCAAAGTAAATAGGTCACTTAAAATCCTATATTTTGCCACCTAAGAGGACTGTTGTGAGGAAAGTACTTTCTTAAATTGTTCTGTACTACATAAATTTAATATTATTATTGCTATGAAGTTAAAAGTAGTGTAAACTAGGGCCTAGTGATACTCATTTTATATATAAGAGGCTAATAATGTAATTTTTATCCAGATTATAGAACTAATAAAATACCTGCACTAGGAAATGGGCCCCATTTTGAAGGAATGCATCATTTCTTATGGGTAATTTCATAGCAACTTGAGTTTTCCGTTCTGGAAAGATGATACTATTTCTCCTAGACATATTTAAGATGCCATCTTTTGCTCGCAAAAGGTCCACAGGTCCAGCAGGAATATAAAATGTGGAAAAAAACATCTTCACATCGCCTTTAGTTCCTCCTTGTCTTGCAAATTTCAAAGATATAAATCTTTCACCTGGGCTGCTTTCAATCTTCTGGTCTTCCAAAGGATAAAACTTTATTAAACCATAAACATCATCACTGTCCTGGATGTAGAACAAAAGCTGTCCCCAAAAAAGTAATTTAGACAATGCACAGAAATTAATAAATTGTTCACCTTCTATCATTATTCAAATTCTTACACAAATTTGTACAAACAGATCTAAGGATTTGTATTTCTTAATTCTGTAAAAAAAAAAAAAAAAAAAAAGATTCAAGAATGAACATTATATTTTGTATTAAACAATAGCAACAAAGAGGCAAGTATGATGTGGAAAATAAAGAGACCACTTTGGCATTAAAAAAATATGAGTTTCAAGTCCTGTTGTTGACAAATAAAGGTCTTATGAAACTGGCTAATCACTTAAATCCTAGGTGCTGCAAGCAACTTTTTAAGATTATTAATTACAGAGAAGAGCATGATCTTCATTGTTAGAGGGAATTTTCTTAACAAGAATTTCCTCTACCAATAAAATCACAATGCAGTTAAAATAAATAATAGAAATAGAAAAAGAATAGCCAAACTTTAAACTTATTTTTAAAAAGCCTCAAATGAAAACAAGGGAGAAAGGGAGGGAGAGAAAATGAGAGAGAGTAAGGGAGGAAGGCAGGAAGGTAGGAAGGAAGAAAGGCAGGCAGGCAAGAAGGAAGGAAGGAAGGTAGGAAGGCAGGAAGGCAGGAAAGAAGGAAGGAAGGAAGGAAGGAAGGAAGGAAGGAAGGAAGGAAGGAAGGAAGGAAGGAAGGAAGGAAGGAAGAAAGTTAGGAAGGAAGGAAGGAAGGAAGGAAGGAAGAAGGAAGGAAGGAAGGAAGGAAGGAAGGGGGAAGGGTAGGAAAGAAAGAAGGAGGAAGAGAGGGAGAGAGGAAGGGGAAAGAGAGAGGAAGTAGGGAGGACCGAAGGAGAGAAGAAAGGAGAAAGAGAAGGAGGGAGGGAGGGAGAGAGAGAGAGAGAGAGAGAGAGAGAGAGAGAAGAAGGAATAGTATTTGCTCAATTTGTTTTCTCTTGGTATGATACCTGAAACTTAAATTTTATCTTCTTATGTAAAAATGTCAGCTTCCTTGCATCAGACACAAAACACATCAGAACAAAAGCCAAGGGCCTTACCTCTGCTGGTTCACTCACTTCTGCCCCTCCTTGTACTGTATGAGGCAGAATTTGAAGAAGATAAGCTTCTGCCTCTTCAGGGAGATCATCATTAATAATAGTTAGAGAAATAGAGGCAATCATCTGCCCTTGAGCAAAATGCAGAATACCCGAACTTGGCATGATGTCTGTTGTCACTGGAGAAGGATCGCTGCTGTTCCGTGTCAAGACCCAACTCACTGAAATGTTTCCATGAGTTCCACCATTTCTTACCACTGTGATTTCTTCAAACCTACAATTTTTAAAAGAAAAATGCAAGCAGATGTATATATGTAAGGTAACAGATTATTATATTCATCATATTACATTTATGGTACATTTATGTTGTTAAATATTGTTATTTTATGTCATAAATATTATTATGTTATTCCCCTTCATTGTAATGTAATATCTTTAAAGGTAGGAACTGCCTTTCCTTTTTCCTTGTATTTGAATCATTTGGCAAATAGTGAGAGATAAATAGATGTTCAACATAATGTTATATATAATACAATTGTTTCTTGGATATACATGCCTTATGTGAATATGAGCTTCAGAGAAAAAAAGATTTAATATTGACAAAAATTGTTATACTAGTTATAGATATATAACAATAATAGAAATATATCTGACTTTCAAGTTAGCATCTATCCTAAATCATACATTACAATTCCATCCTTATTTTTAAGTTGAAATTAAAGTAACTTCTCAATGTTGTAAGAAGGAAATTACAAAGTAATTTCTTTGAAATACATATGTTGGTCAATTTGTTAGACAAACCAGTAAGTAAACTTTAAATACTAATATATTAAAATAATAATCAAGTTAACAACAGGTATTTATTATAGCAAAAGAGTATAACTAAGCCATACCTTGAGACTCGGTCTTCATCAATAACAACTGTCTGTTCAAACAACACACTATTGAAAGACAGCACTCCATAAGGCTTATCATTTGCCTTAATGGTGACTTGAACCATGGAAGGATTTAATAACACAGCATCTCCCTGTAAAGTGTCCTTAAGTAGGATGATAAGAAAAGATTCAGCAATCTCTGGTATGGCATCATCGATGATTTGAAATTTCAAATAGGATTCATGAACAAAAGGTGGGAAAATAATGGTAGTGTTTGGCTGGAGATCAATAAAGTCTACATTCTGCTCTGCATGAGCTGTTGAATTCCCAGTTACAACAGCATAATTGATTAAAACTTCATATTCATCAGATCCAATCAAATTTCCACTCTCGTTCTTACCACGAACCACTGGAATTGTTAATATATCTGCTTCCTCAGACACCAAATAACTACTCTGGATAAAGCGTATTGGACTGTCATTTTTCCGAATAACAACCTCAATTGAGTTTCTTGTAGTGTTGATTTCAGCCCCTCCCTCTATGCTTTTCAGCTTAACCAAAAACAGTTCATCATTTTCTGGTATCTGCCAAAACAAAAATAAACACTGATGATTAAAACAGCCCTGACAATACTGGCAAATCAACTTACATATAAAGTCACAATTTTTTTCCAATTTGATTATAAATAAACCAAAAATATCTATCTAAAAATAACAAATGTGAGTAATCATAATCCCTTGACTGGTTTTCCTAAAGTAAGAGTTTTATTTTGGGAGGAAAACAATAATAAATAAGGATCATGTAAAGGATATATATCACAACTTGACTTACCAGCCCCTTAATCCAAAGAATACATATTAAACTTATTTTTCTATTTCATTTTACATCAATTTTAATAGGTTATTGGTAACAGAAGCTACAGTAAGTATCTATGATTATCTGAGAAACAAATGTCTTCTCAGATTCATTTTTAGTACGCAGCAGTCACAAAAATTTCTGTCTCCTTCTAGAATATAAACCAGCCATTATTTGGGTCCAGGAAGATAGCCATGATGTACTTCAGGTAATAATGGAAAACTACCAGAATCTGAGACATTTCTTGAGCCTTGACTGGATAATACTGAGCGGGCTTTGTAGAGTGACAGCATACATAGAACAGCAAAATTTCACATTCTGAATATTCAAATGAAAGTATAGTCATGTCAACATGGATATTCCCTCCAATATAGCAAATTACAACCCATTCATTCCTATCCATCCTATGCTATTCTTATCCATGTTTATATATTCTTGAAAGAAGGAAACCTCAAGTTACTGCAAGAAAAGACTATGAGAAAACAAGAGAGGAGACAACAGGTCCCATCATGTCTTCATTCCTTGCTGCACTAGAGACCTGAAGGGTTCTCTCTTGGGTGTTATCAGGAATTATCTTTAGGTTGAGATGAGTTATCCTACTTCTATTCTATATTGTCTGGCATATATTCTCTTACGTACCTTCTCTGATTTCTGTTTTACTATCATTTTGATTAAATACATTGCTTTGCTTTTTGCCATATGAGTTCATTATGGAATTGCTATTTTGTGGGAAAGGGATCCAGTCTTAGATACAGAGTTATACTTTTACCCCCTGCAATGATGGCATAACAATCAAAAGTTAGCTTAAATTTGGTTACATCCCTTAGAATAATAATAATTAAGGCAAATGATAAATATAAACCTAGCCTGGTACCCCTTTTCTCTGAGAAGATCAGAGTAGTCTCCAGCCCCAACCTCTTTTTCTTTTTCTGGCAAGAATTAAAATATCTATCTGGAGGGAGAAAAGAGTAGAGATATAAAGGTAAATACTTAACAACTGGCTCTCCATCTCAAAAAAAAAAAAAAAAAAGCATATATAACATACTTTTAAGTTCAATTTGTATTTTTAAAATTTTTCTGTTACTTTAATAAGTTTAGACAATCAATAAAACAATAAAGCAAGTTCTGGTTTGTAGTATTTATTAATTTCCAAGGTGTAAATTGTTGATGCTGTTGACTAGCTATTGACTCACTCATGTTGTCCAAGTACTTAACCGATTCCACATATTTCCTAAAGCATTATTCACTGTAATATTGTAGATTTCCAATTACTTTTTGATATTTAATATTAGAAATTAAAAGAATCTGGCTTTTTCCAACTACATGAAAAGTTAAATTTATCAGTTCATTAGATAAGTTCCAAAATTTTGTTTGATATTTTGGAATGCAATTTACATATAGTATCACAAATAAGTAAATTTAACATAAATTACTTAGAAAAACAAATTATTGCCAAGTTTGCTTAAGACAATACAAATTGCCTCCAGAACACTCCTGCTCATGAGTTACCACCAGCAGAATATTAATATTATAAAGTTGAGCATTTGTTTCTAGGCAAACTCTGGGATCATTAAAAGACCTCTGCAATTTCTCAAACCATTTTAGTTCTAGCCTCAGCTCAATTTGAGAGAATAGCCAGGAAGAGAAGATGGTCAATAGTGTTAAGTGCAGTAAAGAGGACAAACAGATCGTCAGATAGCTAATTTGGAGGAAACAGTACATAGGAAGACATGTTACAATAAGCTAAGGTGAGCAAAAAAAAAAAGCAAGGACAACAAGGTGGTGCAGTGGTTAGAGCACCAGCCCTGAAGTCAGGAGTATCTGAGTTCAAATTTGGTCTCAAATACTTAATAATTCCTACTGTGAGACCCTAGGCAAGTCACTTAATTCCAATTGCCTCAGGGGGAAAAAAAAGCAGTGAACATAACTTTTATTAAAGGGCAGAAAGAAAAAGGAAAACAGTTTGAGGAAGTGACAATCCATTGAGGACTTTTTGAAGATAAGAGATAGGAGCCCTAGGTTAGTAAAGACTGAAAGAAAATTAGAAGGGCGTAGATAATTATCAAGTCAATCTGATAGTAATGACAGAGGGGATGAGGACCAAGGTCACATGTAAAATGATTGCACTTAAGGAGAAGGAACAATCATGGGATACAAATCTCAAAAGAATAGAATGCAGATTAACCAAAAAGCAAAATAAACCGGGGTAGTTGAACAACCATCAAAATAAGGAAGTATATTTACAATTTATATTTAGTTATGTCAAGACTGTTAAGGACGCCTCTGAACTTTTCTTTTTCAGTTGAAATATTTTTCCAGAAAGACTGACCCAGACCATGCAGGAAGCCTTGAATGTGTCAAGGACAAAGGCCCCCTAGCCAACATAATTTGTTGTTTATACCCCAGATGTTACCCCTATGTAATTTTTGGAAACAAAACAGGAGCCAGTCAGTCTGTGCTATGCTGAAAAACTGCTTGTGCAGCTAGGACTCATGCAGATATGCAGACAATCATATTTTCATAGATTACAGTTCCTAAGGGAAAAGAATGTATTTTTTGCCATTGCCCTGCTCTTCCCCTTAGGGAAGGGTTTTGTTCTTTTCCTACCTTTACTGTACTTTTCCTCTCCCATGCCATATCCCTTTAGGAGGAGATTTCTGGTATTGCCTCCTCCAGTAAATAAAAATTCATTTTCTAAAAGCCAACCTTCTAGCAAGAAAATTCTTTTCCTAACTAGCATCTATGTATCCCTTCAACTGAGGATTTAAAGGCCACTTTAATCTACCACATAATGAAACATTAGAGTAAGACTTTTGAGGAGGCTTTTTGAATAAGCTATAAGTTTTTGAATAAGCAATTTTTGTGTAAAATATATTCTGTGGTATGTCTGATTTCTTTTTATTTCTTTCATTTTTAAAAAGATGAATTGGCTATCTTTTTCCTTTTGTATTCAATTACCAATAAGTCATTACCAGAACTAATTTCTTGAGCCATGAGAACATGTATGAAATTTTCTATAGTATACAAGCCATTTTTTTTCCTGTTTGGCTGGTATTAGTCACACTTACATACTAATGTTGCTCTATTTCCTTCACTAAAGAAATCACAGATCCTGACTTTCATAAATGTATATACATGTATTTGACATATATATATGACAAAAAATTTGGAATAGTTGCATATCCATGTGCAATCTGAGAACAAGAGCTCATTACTAAAATTAATATAATTTTTAAAGTGTTTATTACCTGCATATTAGAAATTATATGTATTAAAACCACTCCTTATATTTACACAGCTCTTTTTACTTTTTCATGTCATAGCAACAACTCTAATAGTCAAATGAGATAATATCTGTAAATTTCTTAGAACAGTGTCTGACACAAAGTAGACACTTAATAAATGCTTGTTCTTTTCCTTTCTCCCCATTAAGTTAAATATATCAAGTATGTATGTAATGGGGTAGTCAGATCTCATTGTATATACAGTACCAAGCTTACAGTCAGGAGGACATGGTCTCAGACACTTAATAGGCAAGTCACTGAGGATTACTTGCCTCAGTTTCACCTTTTGTAAAATGAATTGGAAAAGGAAATGGCAAGCTACCCTAGTATTTTTTTCCAAGGAAACCCCAAATGGTTTGACAAAAAGTCAGACATGACTAAAAAAGGCTAAAAGACAACCACAATTTATGCAATACATGCAAAAAGTGGGAAAACAGATTTACCCTCTTACACTCATATCATTACTCATATCATTACTAGTCACAGTTCACTAATTTTATTTAGGATTTTAAAAGTTTTTGCTTCAAGATCAACTATGAAAGCATAACATAATTTAATACATGCTATTAAGGTATTTGATTTCAATTTGTGATGCATAGATAAAAGCTTCTGTAATCAAAGTACTAAATTTTTTTCTCACCTCATCATCCAATACTGTCAAATTATAAACCACTATTGCTCTACCAGGAGGGAAGGTAATATTTCCTTTAACTGGACATAAATCTTCTTCAGGTGGGTTTGGACCGCCCTCTACCTGCAGATAGATAGATAGATAGAGAGATAGATAGAGATAGATATACACACACATATATAAGGTATTATTAATAAATGTAAATTAATTTACATCATTAGTAGCACTATAGAGGTAATAATTTATAGAGTCCCAGAAACTACTGCAAGATTCTTTGCACAATCAATTACACTTAGTAATGGCCTCTTAAGAGGCTATGAGGATTGTCTTTCAAGATACTAAAACTCATATTATATAAGCATATAAGTAAGTTCAGAGATTATAGGTTATCAGTATTTTTTTTTCTTAATTATTTAGTCAAAGCTAGAAGGTAGTTCCATAATCATCAATTGCAATACTGGAAAAGTACTGTCTTTTCCAGAAAGTAAGGAAAAAATAATAACTTCATATTTCAATCTTTACAAGTAATATATAATCACATGGTAGATAACTTAAGAAAGTACAAAAATTAAATATCTATATATTATATATTTATTTACATATATTATAAAGTGGGCATTTTAAAGGTTCTAAAAATGCCATGTATTTGCTCATTTTTGCTTATGTATTAAATGGAAATATAAATAATCTAACATGATAATTCTGCCCATGTGTATGCCTGAGGAAGAAGCTCAGCTTCACATCCATAATGAAAATTCTTACATTTAGACCATTTAAAGTTTTACAATTAACATTTCACGTGTGGAATTTTAATGATGTATTACTGCCCCTCAAATTCAGAGTAAAACTACTAACGAACACCTATTCTAAATATGTTATGTAGTAGTACTTGTAACAAGATATATTAAATCTGTTTCATATTTATGATCAATATTATGATTTTTTTAATGTAAGCTATCAACTAAATCTAAGAGGTAGAAATGTAAATGTAAGTTTGTTTAAAAATAAATACAAACTTACCTCAAAACTCACAGTTACACTTCCATAGGTTCCTTTTTCTCTAATTAGAATGAGAGGTACAGATTCATTCCTTCCCCTCGGCTCATTCACTATGATTAAGGAAGGCTAATAAGGAAAAGTGAAGACAGGTGCTGACCAAATATCATAATAGAAAGGAGTTTAAAAAACCAAAACCATAGAAATAGTAAATGCTCACAGGAAAGTTAATACAGCCTATAAAATATGCTGATTAGTATATTGCCATACAACGAACCAGCTCTAGAAATAATAGCACTTAAAAAACTACCTTTAAAAATTATCCACAGTTACCAAAGGGCAACAGAGTCTTGGAGTAGTAGTTAATAGACCGAGGTTTTAGTCCTGACTCTGCTCCCCACAAATATAACAACTTCAATGAGTCCCAAAGAGAACTTTGTATTATCTACCTTCATTTCCCATAATAGTGGCCAATAAAACTATAACTTTTAATGATTGACATTTCTTCATCATTCAAGAAATCATTATAAGAAATTTTCTGTTCTAGGTCCAAGAAACTATCTTCCCAAAGATCCTTCTACCAAGCAGTGGTTCCAAAAATGTGCAGTTAATATCCTCTGGATCTAGATCAGGGGCTCTTAACCTGGAGTCCATGAATCACTAAGATTTCTATGTATAGATTTCAAGGGGTCTGTAAACTTAGATGGGAAAAATGTTTGCACTAACGTATTTAGAAATTCCTTCAGTTAAGAATTTTTAAAAATAAGCATTATTTTGAGAAGAGATTCTTAAGCTTTAGCAAATTGCCAAAAGGGTCAATGATCCCAAAAAAAAACATTAAGAACTGCTAAATAGTCTAATACATACACAGAGACACATAATCATAAGGACTAATGCCACTTACTTTATACTCCTCTCTTAAGTTGAATCAAAACTTGGAAAGTTATGCTATTAATTCATTAAGAAACAACATTTCAGATATAGCAAATTAAAGAGTTTAGCTCCATACATATCAGGGAGACCTGAATTGCCTCAGAGGCAAACTACATGATCCTGGTGAGTCACTCAATTTCTTATCGCCTCAAGCAACCCTTTAATAATAGTATAAATTACAAAGTAGGTGCTGATCTGTACTGGTAGACATTTTCCTTCTTATACATCCCCTTCAGCAATAAAACTGCAGGTCCAGTTAAAAAAAGGTCCCTGAAACAAACATTTGCTACATCTGTATTCTTTATAGCACTTACAATTTATAAATACTTCCACATATATTGAATTATTCACAACAACCCTGAAAGAAGAAAGGATATGTCCCATTTTACACATGTAAAAATTAAGGCTCAATAATTTGTCCGAGATATCACAGCTAATAACTAGAACCTAGGTCTTCCTATTTCTAGTCTAATACATTTTAATGAAAAGCACGTTTATACTTTATTTCTACCAACAATCTAGACTGCCCTAGTATCTTTGTGTGGGATTTTTTTCCTTGAGTTACACAGCACTACTACTAAATCTTGGTTGCGGTATCATTCATACTTACTTAGGTATCCCTACGTCAAAGGGAGCTTGTCAGACTGCCTATCATTCAGCTCATCTTTCATGCTTTTCCCTCTTGCCTATCTATTGCCCCAGATAGAACAACAACAACAAAAAAAAATCAGTTACTGATAGTTTTATTCTGGTAAGGTCAAGTCAGGAGAAAAAAGGAAACAATAAGAAGTAAAGCCAAAAACCAAGGGTAATGAATGCATCACAAAATTGTTAACTCTGGGGCAGTGTTCACAGCAATATACTATGATGAATGAAGGAATAACTAAGCAATAGCACTTAATAAGTATTAAAGGGAGGCTAAGATTTAATACCATAAATATGGTAGATATTGATTGGATTTGTAATGATATGATTTAAGGGCAGAGAGCTTGTTGCCCAAACAAGCCCCTGAAGGATCATTTCTGTCAAGAGTGAGATTTGGATTGTGCATACTCACCTTCATTCCTTTTACCCAAAATGCCCCTTGGTGATTAGTGAGGTAGACTTATTAGAAAGATTAAAGAGAAGAAGGAGAGGGATGATGAAATACTTAAGTTGTTTTCCTCCTATCTTAGCAGTTAGGTGGTGCAGTATATAGAAAAGTATCCAAATTTGAGAATGATCTAAATTTAAATTTGGCCTCAAATATTGACTGTGTGATGTTCAGCAACTCACTTAAGCCTCTGTTTGTTTCAGTTTCTTCAACTACATAACAAAGCTAATAAGAATCTCTCGGGGTTGTTGTGAGAATCAAATGAGATAATATTTGTAAAGTGCCTGGAATATGATAGGCGCTGTAGAACTTTTGGCTATCATTATTATTATTATTATTATTATTTTCTTCCACTTCAAGTAATAAATGTGGCAATGATGCTTTTAACAGAATGTATTTAATACTACCTAAACAAACTATCTCTATACTCAAAATATTAACAGACCAACTTAATTCAAAGACCGGAAAAAAAATTCCAGTATACTAAGTAATTACTATGTAATTTCCACAGACTATCCCAATATCAAACAATCTCTCTGGGCAATTCAAATAGGAAAATATAACAGATTGTATTTACCTTCTTCCATTAAAGTTCTATGCTAATGATAAACCATGTCATGCCAGTGACTCTGAGTTATCAATGGTTATGGAAATGGTACTGAGCTCTAGGAGACCATGCCAGGTTGAAAGATTTCAAGTAAATGGTTACATACTTTACAAAGAAGATGGATTCAACCATATGTCAAAATAAAATGTTATCCATATACGAATATAGTACTATAAATTTAAGTAAATCAATTATAAAATTTAAATTACCATATCAAATGAAATAATTCCAAAGGCATTGTCATTTGATAATATGGTCACAGTCACAGATCTTGGCCAACCAAGCTTTATCTCTGATGATGGTTTCTAAAATGAACAGCACAAAAATAAGAAAAGAGTGAAAAATAACGTTCATTTTCATTAGGATTTTTTTCAGATTGTGAACTGAAATACGAGTAAATTATTAATATCTTTAAGGAACAAGTCTCAAATACTGGGGGTAAAAAAAAAATCCCAATTAAACAACAAAGTCCTCCAAACAGGTTTTGAAGATCATAAATCACAATTTGTCAATCTATTAATAACAAGAAAGAAACAAGGAATCAAGTATGACACGCATAATTCTATAAGAAAAAAAAAATACTACCAGAAATCTCAGAAACTAAGGAGATACTTTTTTCCTATGAATCAAAAGTCTATAGGTAAAGGTAAATATTTTTATAGCAACAGGAAAATTTCTCTATGAAATTTTTAATAATGTTCATCAACAATATAAATCAATCTAAAGGAAAAAGTAAATTGAGAGGCAAAGGTATTTATTATTGGAAACAACTGAATTTATAAGTGAAGTGACACACAAGTACATAAGACTATGAAAATAAAGACATCATACTTGTAATAACTTTAAGACTGTTTTTTAAAAAATTAACTTAGAAAAATTTAAGATTATTTGTATCATTCTCATAGAACAAGCAGCAGAGGGTGATTAACTTTCATCCTATTCCAGTATTTTTCCCAGGGATGTTAAAACTCCTTTTGAAGGACTAGGAACTTTCTATTTCCTCACCAAGTGCTCCCTCCTCTTTTTTGTACCCTTCCCCTTAGAAGTCAAGGGGCATGACCATTCTTTGTGTTTATATGTGTATGAGTGGGTGTGTATATATTGGGAGTGGGGAAAGGGAGAGAAAGGGAGACCAAGACGACCACAATACTAGTTTCAATACTCATGAAAGCAATTTTTAAGTAGGTTGAGTGGACCAGAAAACTAGGTTGTAAAACACATCTTAAGAACAGGCATTCAAATTGTTTTCATTAAAGTCCAGAACACTAAAATCATTCATTAGAGCTGACTTTTGTCAAAATTTCTGTTTTTTCAGCAAATTAAAATTTCCTGTATAATAATGGTAATAATAATAATAATAATATCCATTAATATATATTGTATAACTATATAAAACTGATCTCAAGATATATACTTTTGGATATTGGATAGAATATTTAGAAAGTATCTCAACAAAAATTTATATTATTTTAATAAAATGAAGGGTCCCTAAGAAGGTTATCGTAAGATTAATGTTCCCATATCCAAAAGAAAAAAGAGGATTCATAGATGGTTTAGGGATCATGTTAAATAAGTTTAAACTTACAGAAAAAAATTTGGAATGAACTTCACAGCTACTAAAAGACTTATCATCATTGGAATTATTTAATTTAGCAAAAATGGCTTACCTCAAGATGGAGCCTATGAAACAACTAAGATCCCAGATAGAAATCAAAATGCCAGGATCAATATCAACATGAACTCCACCAATAGTATCTTACCTGTTCCTCAAATGACGGTCATGCAGATTTGTTAAGCTAAACAGAAGGGTTTAGAATAATGATGTAATACTAATATATTTCTACCAAAATTATAGAAAGTAGAAATGTGCAACATATGACTGTAGATTATACAAATTTAGCATCTACCAAATAACAAAGAAAAGAGCCTGAAGCCAGAGTTATGAAGAAACTTGCAGTTCTTCATAAATTAATGGATGACAAATATCCATACCAAAAATACAGACTTCAAAATAGCTTTGATAAATCAATAAATTTTACTGAAACTAGAGCATTGCCACTAACAAAACTGTGCCTGTAATCACCTAGGCATAATATTGATTCTAAACATTTAAGAACAATGTTTTAAGAGGTGTCATAATCTCCAAACTACATGAAAAGAGAAAAGCTTTCAAAATACAGAGACCTAGAAATAGAAATAAAACTCAACTGGGAACATAATGAAATCCTGTTACATCCCAATTCTTTAAAAAGCAGGAATCTTATTTATCTGCAAAACAGTCCTCAAGATATTAAATGTAAGAAAATGAGAGCAGACTAGGACCAATTTTATCTGAATGTCATCACACAATATGAGAATGAAATAACAATAATAACAATAAAACTATAATTCTAATATCTACCTGTAATATCAAGTAAAAGATGAATGTTTCATCAGGCTCTGGGATGTCATCATCACAAACTGCTATAAATACAGTCCTGTTGGTTTCTGAAGCAGGTATAAAAGCTGCAGCATAAGTGTCAACAAAGTCACCTGTATCTTCTCCATAAAGCTAAAAGGGATACAAGGATAAGGCCTGTTTAGTCAGGATCCAGAACAAACTTCTAACATTAAAACTTAAAGAACCATTCAAAAGGAAGATAATGGAACTAACAATTAACTGAGACATTTCTATTAAAAATAAAGCAATAACATTAGCTTGTGCTCACAGAAAAGGCTAATTGGTGGTGCAGTGGTTGGAGTGCCAGGCCTGGAATCAGGAAGATTCATCTTCTTGAGTTCAAATGTAGCTTCAGACACTTACTAGTTGTGTGACCCTGAGCAAGTTATTTAATCCTATTTGCTTCAGTTTCCTTGTCTGTACAATGAACTAGAGAAGAAAATAGTAAACTACTCCAGTTTCTTTGCAAGAAAATACCAAAAGGGGTCATGAAGAATCAGACATAGTTGAAAAAAATAACTGCTCATAGAATTAGCATTTCAAAGACAACTTAAATAATAGAAACCCTGAAACATATCTACTCTAAGGTATAAAAAACAAGCCATTTTGGAGCCAAAGAAAAGTAACAGGTTTTGTTTCCCCTCTTTATTGTAATTGAAAATTAAAAACAGTTAAACAAGATTCAGAGGAATTAACCTGTTCAAGATTTTCAGGACCATTTATCATATTTCTTACCAATTGCAATGGGATAATGCACTCTGAATTCAGAAATAATTCTTAATTCTCCCCCCCAAGAAAGCTTTATAGTCTCTCAATATCCTTAAATCCTCAATGATTAAACAAGAAAAAAAGTTTATTTCTTCAAGATCCCAATTAATAAAAGGGAACAATTGTGTTATTTAGTTATTTTTTCAGTAATGCCTGACTCTTCTTGATTGCTTCTGAGGCCCAGCTAATTTTATGGATGAAGAAATGGAAGCAAACAGGATTAAGTGACCTGCCCAGGATCACACAGCTAGTAAGCATCTAACGCCAGATTTGAACTCAACAAGAGTTTTCCTAACTCCAGGCCTGACACTCTATTCACCATACCAACTAACTGCCTGACAATTTTTCTACTTATTTTATATAGATATTGCAAAGAAAATACTTTGTAAATCTTAAATACTTTTAACCATAAATTTTAACCTTAAAACATTAAATATGTGTCAATTGTTAACTACTGTTGTTATAACTATTAGAAAACTTGGCATAGAAATTATTTGTGTGTAAAAATAGTGCCTGCCTATCCACTTCCTTCACATCTTATTCAAAAAATGGCAGCCTTCAAATATTTGAAGATTCATCATATGGAAGAGGGATTAATCTTTCTCAGCTTGACCCAAAAGGGCAAGAACTCAAATAGGGATGAGAGATGCAAAGAAGCAGATTTCTGCTTCATGGAAGGCAAAGCTTTGTAACAATGAGAACTACCTTATAAAATGGACTGCTCTGGAGGACATCAAGTAAAGGCTAGATGACCAGAACAAGTTTCAGAGAAGGTTCTTGCTCAGGTATAAGTTAGAATTCATGGCTTCTGGTATCCCTTTCAACTTGGAGGGACATTTCCATTAAAGAAGCAGAAATTAATCGTGCATTCAAAGAAATAGGCCCATGCTGGGCAGGTACATATAAGGCAAATTAATTTAAATTTTTAATTTGTTTTAATTCGACTATGATGAAATTTTAGATATACAGAAACCCAAACCCCTTAGACTTTCAATGTAATGATATTCTCAGAATCTGCATATGACTACATTATTGGAAAATATGTTTTCACATAAGATTTTCAAAAGGCCCACTGAATAATTTTTATCAACTCCAAAAGAAAGATTCTTGTAGCAGAACTGGACAACAGTGCTGTCAACAGACATACAAGAAGAAACTTTGTGGAGGCAGTTTTCTTAACTGTTATTCATCATTTCCACAGACATCACTTATCTCTTAAGTTCCTCTTAAAACTTAGAAACTTATAAGTATATTCATGTTTAGATTAGTTTTTCTCAGCTTCAGACTTTCTAAAGGCTTTTTTCTTTATTGCATTTATAAATTCTAAGAGTTTCAGAATTCATAAAGCTGAGTTGAAACAGCAAGAATCTAGAACTAATTTTAATTTATATGAACTGCATTCAAGGTCCTAAATATCATTACATAATTTTAATTAGGTAAAAAAAATGAATAGAAAACAAGAGCAAATAGATCAAATGTGTAATTTTAATTACATGAAAAGCTTTGGCATGAATAAAATTAACAATTTATTATATAAAGAACAGGAAAGGAAGGAGTTGACTGAGTAAATGTCTATATAAAAGACTTCTAGATAAGAGTCTGATATTGAAGATATATAATTAACTTCGAGGATTCTGTGTTTAAGTTGTATCTTGTTCTGGTCTCCCTAACTATCCCTTCAGTTCTAGTCAGCTTAGCAAGTTTAAAAGTAGCCAGTATAAAGTAGCAATTCGAGGAAGTAAGATTGCAAAGGGAAACCTAGAAATCATGTACAAACTGTCCCAAAGATCAACAAAAGCATAACTTATAAATTGTATCATATCTGGTAATATATGCTGAATCAAAAAAAAATCATCTAGGCCTTCCTGTCAGAGCCTTTTGGTCCTATGATATGTAAATCTCAAATAAGTTCCAGACATTCACAGTAAGACCAGCAGATAGATCATCAAACAGTATTAATAACTTTGAGATAATGTAGATATTAAATTTAAAGTTTTACTGGCAATTTTGAGATTATTTGATATGTGAATGAACTAACTCCAAAGTAGCACAGATAATAGTTAATCTCTCCCACTCTCAGAAAAAATCTCTTCTCCTCCCCGCTTCCCCATAATTCTTCTATATCTCTGGGGTCCATGCTGCCAAATGGTCCCAACTGTAATCTATGATTATGAGAGTGAGCTGCCTCTCTTGCTTCATCACCCCATCCCCATCCCCATACTATCTGCCTTTGTATCCCTTTTCACAGCTTGTCTCTGTACTTTATATGTCTTTTTGCTCCTATACCCTCTGTGTTTTATTAAAGTGAAGCTGCAGCCTTGCTTCCTGCTGCCATTGTGATTTTCCTGGTGAATTTTTAAAGAACCAAGGATGTCCACCCCATTTCATAATTTCACAAAATAATGATCAGTTCAATTGCATAAGAATGAAAGTCATTCCCCAATAGGTAAGTGATCAAAAGATATGAACAAACAGTTCTCAAAAACTTGCAAATTGAAATTAACCATATGAAACAATGCTCCATATATTTAATAAGAATGAATGCAAAATGAAATTCTGAATATTCACCTCACACTAAGCAAGATAACAAAGGATGGTGATAGTTAATGTTGGGGGATCAGAGTAGAAACAGAAGCTCACTAACATATTACTGGTGGAGTTATGAATCCTTCTATCCATTACAAAAAATATTTAGGAATTATACAAAGTACCTAAAAAATTCATATTCTTCAGTCAAAGATTCCATTATGAGTCACATATTCCCAAGTAGATCAGTGATAAAAAGAAAAGCCCTATTTACATAAAAACATAATTTTTTGTAGTAGCAAGGAATTAGAATCAAAATATGCATTCATCAATTAGGGATTTTATTTTAAATAAGCTGAGATACATAAATTTAACAAAATATCATTGTGCTGTAAGAAGTGAATGAAATGAAGCATAGGAAGACTACATTGCAAATGGACAAAACAACAATAATAACATCATTGGGGAAAAAATAAAAAATATTTTAAAAGAAAAAGAACTTATATATCTAATCAAATAAGAGCATTTACTGAAATATTTCCTTACCGATACAATTGCAGTGATGTTGGCTGGTTCTCCTATTCTTTCAATCACAAGCCGTATGACTGTTGTAGCTGTTTCATTAACAAGGAATTCTGTTTGTCCAGCAAATCTTACTTCTGTTTCTCCAAATACAAAACTGATGAGTAATACTGAAAGAAGATTAACTAATAAGGAAGCAGGGAGCATCCCTATAGTGGTGGGAGAAAAAGAAAAAAGGGATGAGATGTTAAAAAAAAAAATTGTTCTTTAAAATAGAAGTAGCATTTTTCTATTGACCCATAATGACCAAACAAGGAATCACAAAACAGACACTTAAGTATGAATATCTACATAATACTAAAAACTATTCCAGATAATTATAAATCTGAAATCAAGCCAAAAATTACAACTGTCATTATAATAATTTCTTAGTAGCTGACAACTACTATTCATTCTCCATCTGCTATAGTCTTCAAATAGCGCTACCTGGTCTTAAACTTATTCATGAAATTCAGTTCACCAAGGATTTATTAAGCATGTCTTTATTCTCAGAAAAAAAAAAAAATCTAAAGAATAGCATGGAAAATCAACTCAGCCTTCATCCAAGTTAAGCAGTGGAACATCAGACAGGGCTGAAAAAGAAAAACTAAAATGGAATATAGCCAATGTTGATTGAATTCATTCTTCATTTATTCAATAAGCATGTTTTGACTGCCTACTCACTGCTGGGTATGGAATGTGAACATAGAAGCCCAATGTAAGCAAATACTCAGAAACCACAAAAGAGAGAATCTGAGCAGTAATTTTGCATTTTCTGATTGTTGGTTTATATACATATTATTACCTTTAAGTTTTTTGGTTTATGTTTGTCTGGGTGTTTCTTTTTTCCATCTATTTTGTAGCTATCATGTAGCTATTTGAGGCAAAAAAAAAATAATATAAGGAAACTTTTAGGATTAAAATTTTCTTCCATTTTACTGAGTAACACAATCACCATAGAGAGAATTTGAATTACTTTTAAAAAGCACAGTCTGACAATGTGTTCTCTAGTTGCAATCAACCCAACAAAAATTCACTCCGAATCATCAATATTGTTCTTTTTCATGGCATTATTCATGATTTGAGAGCTTTCCAAAATGCATGGGTGCACTGTGCTTTTAAAGCAGTACTTTTTTGTAATGTAGATGTACCTTTAATAATGAGAACAATTTATCTCATGGAGCATTAAGATTCTTTTAAATCTATGTGATCAGTCATGTGAGCATAATAAGCTAGTTCGTGTTTAGGATTGTTGTTTTTTTTTTTTTTTAAGAGAAAGTTGTGTTATTTATTGTATCAGCTAAAATACTCCCTCCATTTTTAACCTTGTCTAGGTAATAATTGAACTTCTCTATATATTATTTGCTCTCACTTAGTGCCTATGCTGTGTTTTTATGTAGAAAGGGCATTAAATATATAGATTATTAGTAACTCTCAAAGACATAAATACAATTTTCTTGGGCAAATATACTCGATTAATTATTCTTGAAGTTCATAATGAAAAACAGGTAACAATGGGTAGAGTGTGATGCATACCTTTCAGAAGTGAATTTGAAAAAAATTCTTGAGATCCCATGGTTGGAAACTCTAAAAGTAAAGTTTAATTCAAAGGAATAAAAAAGACTTTTAGAAATGAAACTCTAGTTGCATAATAAATGATTCTGATGAGAAAAAGATGAATTCCATGGGAATTCAAAATGATAAATAAGAGATGAAAGTAAAGGCAGGTGCTAGGACATATATAGAAAGAAAAATAAAATTATATATTATATATGTATTTATTTTAATGGCAAGGCAAATAAAAAGTAGAAGCTAGTTGGCATGGTAGACTGTCAGGCCTAGAGTCAAGATGATTCCTTATATGTCCAATTGCCTCCATATATACCTAACATGTCCAATTACCTCTCCTCTACCAAAAAGCAAACAAACAAAAACCCAAGTTGGCCCTCCCCACTAATGTCTCCATTTTTGTTGATAAAACTAACTTCCTGTCAGTCTCAGGCTCAAGACCAACAATGACCCGCAATTCTTACCTCTCCATCACTCCCTACATTAAATTTGTTATCAAGTCCTAGCAATTTAACCTCCATAATAACTCTTAAACTAATTTCTCCTTTCCATAAACACTGCAAAAACCCTCATTCTTTACTGCCTGGATGAATAGAACAGCCTCTTCTTCCTGCTCCAGTATATCTTCTTTTCATCTTGTCTTTCTCACCGTTGCCAGAGAAATCATCTAAATTCATGACTCTAACAACATTCAATCCTTATTACCAAATCTTCAGTGGTTCTTATCTCCTGGGAAAAAAGATCACTTCTGTAAGTACCTACAATGTGCACAGCACTGTTCTAAAGTGCTAGTGATATAGAAACAAAACGAAAATAGTCTCTGCTCTTAAGGAATCATATATTAGAAGACAACAAATAGGTAAATAAACTATGTAATCCAGAATGCTAACTACAGAGATCAGGAGGGGTCTTTTTGGCAGTGGAGCTAAGCCTTGAATGGAACCCTGGATTCCAATAGAGAGAGAAGTAAAGAGAGAATGCATTGCGTTCTAGGCATAGCAGACAGGGCATACAAAAATTCTGAAATGGGAGATAGAACATTTTGTATTGGAAATAGCAAACAGGACAACTTGGATCAACATGATGTATATAGGAATAATGTGAGAGTAAGTGTCAGATTATAAAGAGCTTTAAACACTGAGAAATTTTTATTTTACTTAGAGGCATGAAGGAGAGACATTCAAGATAGGAAATATTGTGAAAGCTACCTTTTATGAAGATCACTTTGATAGTTATAGAGAGTACTATTTGAAAAAAGGAAAGACTTGAAGAAGAGAGATCAATTTGAGGACACTGCATGTAACATGAAGAGGGACTATACACATAGGTGGTGGCCATTTGGTAGGAAATGTTCAGGAGATAAAAATTTCCAAGACTTGGAAACTGATTGGATACGAGTGAATGAGAGAAAAGGAAAAAACAGGGAGGATAAAGGATGAACTTAGGAGTTAAACTCAGATTCAAACAATCAAATACTTAGTAGTTGTAAAACCCTAGACAAGTCACTACTTCTGTTTTCTTCAGTTTCCTCAACTATAAAATGTGATAATAATAGCAACTACTTCATAAGTTTTGTGAAGACAAAATAAAGTAATATTTATTTTTTAAAATGACAAGTACAGTATCTGTACCATATAAATATTTATTTCCCTAATCTTTCCCTTACTTTTTCTCTTTCTTCAATATTCAACTCAGTATTTGACTCCTCCTTGAAGTCTTCTTGATTTCCTTCTATGCTCCACCAAAAGTGACAGGAAGAATTCAACACTGAACTGCAACTGTCCCCCAATCTAAAATACCTAGTCCTATCTGCCTGCCTGTGTAATTTTGACATTTTGGAATCAAAGATCAGAAGGAGAAAAAGGATGGAAACAATGAAAATTCAATGAGAGATCTAAAACAAAGTCAGAAAAAGAATCAATCAAAAGCATTTATTAAGTGGCTACAATATGTCAGGCACTATGCAAAGCAATGGGAATATAAAGACAAAAAGAAGAAAAGAATCCATTTCTGCTCTCAAGGAAACTACACTTTATTGGAGGGTATAGCATGGATATATTTATTTAAGTTAGACAAGAATAAATCTATTCAGAATGAGTATAAAATAAGTACTATTTGGAGGTGAGGAAGCTAGAAATTGGGAGGATCATAGTTTCATGCAGAAGGTGAACTCTGAGCTATGTTTTATTTTATTTTTTTATTTTAATAGCCTTTTATTTACAGGTTATATGCATGGGTAACTTTACAGCATTGACAACTGCCAAACCTCTTGTTCCAATTTTTCCCCTCCTTCCCCCCATCCCCTCCCCCAGATGGCAGGATGACCAGTAGATGTTAAATATATTAAAATATAAATTAGATACACAATAAGTATACATGACCAAACCGTTATTTTGCTGTACAAAAAGAATTGGACTCTGAAATAGTGTATAATTAGTCTGTGAAGGGAATCAAAAATGCAGATGGGCAAAAATATAGGGATTGGGAATTCTATGTAATGGTTTTTAGTTATCTCCCAGAGTTCTTTCGCTGGGTGTAGCTAGTTCAGTTCATTACTTCTGAGCTATATTTTAAAAAAAGGGAAAGATTCCTTGTGACAGAGGTTAGGAGAGAGGACATGCCAGTCACTGAGGATGGCCAATGCAAAAGTACAGAGATGGGAAATGGAGTGTTAGGTGTGAGAAACAGACAACAACATGAATAGACTGGAAAGTGTAGAAAACAAAGTAATATAATTATGAAGCTAGAAGGATAGGTTGGGGCTGTGTTGTGTTGAGCGTTAAAAGACAAATAGAAGTATTTATATTTTGTCCTAAAGGAAATGGGGAACTATTCGGGTTTAGTGAAAAGATAGATGACATAGATCTGTAACCAAACAAAATCATTTTGGCAACAGTGTGGGAGCTGGATTGGAGTGGGGAGAGACATGAGGTGGAAAGGACATTGTAATAGCCTAATCAAAAAGTGATGAGCCTGTAAAGAGACATAGAAATGATAATTCTCCCTTATAGAGCATAGGGATCCAGTCAGAAAGTGGCTATAAGCCATAAACATGAATTTTAAGATCAAAAGTGGAAGATGTAGAAAAGACAGGTAATCTTTGCTCCCAGTGGTTTTCTTAGCAAGAAAAGAACAAGGGAGTAAAGCAAATTGATAAAATCTATGAATAACAAGATTAGAAGTAAACAAATAAGAAGAATCCTGAAGCTGATATGGATGGAGAGGATAGACTAGAATTTCATCTTTAAATAGAACCAGGAAAAAGACCTATGGGTAATCAGATCATACATCGAGAGCTGGAAAGAAACAAGGGAATAAACATTTATTAAGAACCTACTTTAATAAGTAAATAATAACAATAATGTAGGTAGATTTTATAAATAAGAATATAAGTCAAGCATTTAACTAATTATTTTACCTATGTTCTGATGCTCACAACAATCTTGTGAAAGAGGTACTTATTATTATTGCCATTTTATAAATGAGAAACTGAAGCAGACAGAGGTTAAGTGGCACCCCAGTGTCACAAAGCTAAGTCTAAGGCCAATTTTAACTCAAGAATTCCTGACTCCCAGTCCAGCATTACATCTTCACTGGATCACCTATAAAATTCCCAAAGCCAAGTTAATACAACCTCTTCATTTTAGAGAGAAAGATAATGAGCAACTATTCTATGACATGGAATCTTTCAAAGATACACAAATGAAGTTTGGAGAAAAAAAAATCTTGAATGCTTATCTTCATTTTATTAATGTTTTCTTATAGTTTTATATGATCATATTATGTAGTGTTCTGGTTGGTTTTCTGGAGGTCTCTGGACCAGTCTTCATTTCAGCAGAGTAATCACCATAAGAATAGCCAGAGATAGAGTCCAGAAATCTTTATTGTCTCCTTCATAGTCTTGTCTCCTTGCCTGGGGCCAAGGTGAACTTTCTGAAGGTCCTCTGGAATGTGTCTTGGTTTCTGTAAGAGAGGCAGGAGGACCACCACAACTGTCTCTGTCTTGAAGTCTCCCTGAATCTGAGAGTTTGTGCTACAGCCTCCAGTCCTCTGTCTTGCCTGAGTCTGTTCTAGTCCTCTTTTAGATCTCACTCTGGCCTCTTAAATACTCTATTACAATTAAATCCATTGCTCATACTGAGTATAAGCTAATCATTATATCACTAGGGAATCATTATTTGTTGTAAGATTAATTCAATAATATTGAACTAGAGAATCAATCACCATGCTAAACTAGATAACCATTGTCTTTATCAATTTTACTGAGTTAACACCTTGTTTAAATCAATCATACAGCGTTTCAGCCCTCTACAATATAAACTTTCTAAGAAACAAAATTTCAGATTTTAGTTTCCCTGAGGAAAAAGGGTATCAATTTCAAAGATTTACTATGTAATCCTGCAATTTATACTCACAATTCTTTCAAAATGTAATTTATGGTGCCAATATAAAAATATTTTTATTGAACAATTTCAAATCTCTTAGGAGCCACAATACAAAGAAAAGATATTCAGCAATCAAGTACTTTTGCATCTCCCATCTTATATATGTTATTATTTTAAGTACTACGTGTTCTAGAAAAACGTAATTGGTATATAATTTAAATACTGCAGTAGCACCTTTTAAAGTTGGAAATTTCAAAACTGAGAGCTGTTGATGAATTCATTATCCCAAGTAATTAGGTTTCCCAAGTTTTGTGTTTAAATCTTAGTAAAGTAAATTCATTTAAAATTGATACTGTCAAAGAATTTCTATTACTACTGCAAGTAAATGAAAATTTACAAGAATTGGAAATTACTAAAATTTTGTGACTTTATTTGATAATTGAGCCTTTCTCACTTTCATTTTTTCATTATCATAAGAAGTTGTTGGGGCAAAGTAGATGATCAACAGAAAGTGAGAAGAAGGGAATGGTGCATATGAATTTCACATGAAAAATTTCACATAGCTCTAATTGGACTACAAAGCAAGCAACAGTTACTCATGCTTCCACAACAGAGGAACTGTTTCCTTGTAATGTAAGTGGATGAAGCTTTAAAGACAACATGTCAAAAGCTACTCACTTAAAGATTCTTTATTTTAAAAATGATAGAAAGAAACTCAAAGCAGAATTATATCTTTAAATTTTTTATTGGTTGTTTATTTTTACAAATTTAAATTGTAAATTTTTATATTCTTCATAAGTCTAACTTTTAGGCACTTTGTAACATGAGTAAAGGTTGTTTTGAATAACATTTTATTATATGTCAAAATCCTTACTTTTTTCAGAGTGATATTTTGTTAAACTGTGGAAATATTGTCATAATTTATTTCTAATTCCTTCTTCTCTTATACATCCTTAAGTAATATCTTTCCTTGGATGTTCCAATGTCATGTTCCAATATCACAAAATCCTTTTCTCTTCACCTTTCCTTCTCAAGAAAGGTAAGTTTCAATGGAAATGTAAACTATTTCTGAATAGTCCCTTTTCTTGTAAGGCAAATTTGAAATTTAGAGAATTGTCTAGGCTTTTTTTTACCTACAGAAATAAATAATATACTTTGTTACATTCCTTCTCCAAAATGGGCCCAAAGGATCAATTCCTTGGATTGTAAAATCTACTCTTTACCAAGCCACATAATACTGCAAAAATTTTGGGACAGAATCTACTAGTTTAATAGAGCACTTTCAGAAGTAATTAGTCCCTCCAACCCTTTTTCGAACCAATAGTATTTATTACTAATTTCTTAGGGAACTGCCAATTTTAAGTTTGAGAACTTCCATCAAGCCATCCTAAGGGGTAATGGATTCTCCTTATTCACCAGTCATCTGTCCTTCTATTACCTCCTTTCTCACATAAAATATTTTATTTGTACACACACACACACAAAATCATCCTCCCTGTTTTCATAATCATAATGACCACCATCTTTATTTCTCATCTAACCTTTTCCTACTGCTTCCTAGTCCTTTCAAAAATCAGCAAAGATGTGTAAGGAAATACAGAATATCCCAAGAATTCCACCAAAGTATTGGACAATAACAGTGCATTAACCTCATTGCCCTGAAAAAACTGATACATTCCAATTAATAAGAATCTCAACTCATTCTTATCTATTAACAGTCTTTATGTGATTGGTGCACATTTAATATGCAATTTATAATTCCTAGATTTTTTTAAGTTAGAAAAGTGAAAAAACACTTATTAACCCTCTGCTGATTATTAAAAATCTGGACCTATGATTTTACTGATGAAGGGAAGTCCTAGTGAAGGAACTCCCTCTACCCATTTATCTGAGACACTGACAAGTAAAGCCATTTGTCTAGAGTTCCATGAGGATTATGTATCAGGAGCAAACCTTGAACTAACTAGTCTTCCTAACTGTGAGGTAGGCTCTTCACTGTGTCATGCTGCCTAAAACATTTTCTTTATTATTTCAGTTTCCTATATTTGTTCACATTCAGCTCCATCACATGTAACATTTCAGCTTTTTCTAAATATACATTCAACTGAATTGCCATGGCTGATCTAGCTTTCTTGGGAGTTATCTTCTCTCCACCCTTCCTCTGACCTTTTGTCCTTATTAGCTGGCTCATAAATTTAACAAGAAAATTCAAAATAGATTGTAGCAACATATTATTTTAAAATCCTGCAGAAAAGAATATTTACTGCTTTTTGTTACTCTTTACTTTTTTTCAATTTTATATTAAAATATTCTAGTACCCAAAAGTCAAATAAGTGAGAATTAGGACAAGATAAAGAAAAATATTAAGAATTCACTTGAGTGCATCACTGATTCTTTGAGAGTCATCTGTTTCCTTTGGAGAAATTCTCTTTCTAAAAGTCACTGTGTTTTTCTAAACTTGAAGATAAATAATTGTGTAACCTCTCTGAGCTCTGAAACAAGGATGCACAAAGCTAAGTCTGCTTTGTGTGTAAAATAGAAAAAATCTGGTGACCTTTTAGCTTCACCTATTCTCTTGTCAATGACTTAGCCAGGATCTTCCCATAATATGAACACCAAGTAAATAATACTAAAAATATGATCCTTAGGGAACAAGGTTTTAGAGTTTAGAATTACCTTAATTCTATTACGTCTCCTAAAGGGCATGCTAAAACTATAGAATTACTTCTGTGGAACCAGAGAGGTTTCATCATCAAGTTATCAATTATTCAGTCTGAAAATTCCTGTTCTTTGTATAACCTACACTATGATTTACTAGCATCATCTATCAAAAAATGTCCTTTTCTCTTTTTTATTATCAAAATTAATTTTGGAAACAGTACCTCTTTCAAAGGAAAACAAAATGGTCATGCAATAAAAACCAGTAACCTAAATAATAGGAATGTCAAATACTAACAAAAGATTAAAAATGAAGATATTCTCTTATAGTTGGTCTCACTATACACAATCCATATTCCAAGGGAAATAAATGTTACTTACTTTAATTCAATATGCCATATTATCAGAGGTAAAATCTGTATTTCCTCCTCTCAATCCATCTTTCAATTACAATGGTAACAAAAATCCATCAGGAAAAACTAGCAAACTCATAAGGCTAGGAAGTTTATTTCCTCTTCATATTTTCATTCTCCTTCACATTTACTTCTAATTACTTTTCCCATCAACAAATTTTCATCCCCCTTTCGTTGGTTATAAATGATGTCTTGATTCTATGAAGGCAACATTAATAATGAGTGTACTACTCTTTCTTAGGAGAAACAGTTAACTTATAAGAGGAAGGTAAATAACTTCCCCAGGCACCCAGGTGTCAGTTTAATAGGCTTTTTTCAAGAATACTGAGGCCCTGGAATAGTTAATTAATTGCCCATTCACATACAAAAAGTGATTTAGCTTCAGTCTAACTAGGCAAGGATGTAAGGTCCAAAGTAAAGCTAAACAGTGGCATGTAAACTCAACTGCAATCTTTCATGAAATGAAAATGAGGGTGCTCAGAATTCATCAATCCAGTTAGGTAGTCCCTGAAAAGAACAAATGTTAAGTAAGAATTCCAGTAAACCCACAAGGTATATTAATTAACAGCAATGCTAGATCCAAAATAGTTACACTTAGATAATACAAAACTGAAGAGCAAGAGAGTGAGAGAGTGAGAGAGCGAGAGAGTGAGAGAGCGAGAGCAAGAGTGAGCGAGAGAGAGAGACAGAGAGACAGAGAGAGAAACAGAGAGACAGAAAGACAGAAAGAGACAGAGAGAGAGAGAGAGACAGAGAGAAAGAGACAAGAGACTAGGGAAAACAAGGGCAGACAGACTATTCTGTCATAAGCAAAAGAACACTCCAGTCAGTAGATGAAAGAGATGTGGCTTAAGTCAACATAGAGAGTTTTATAGAGGATTTGCACTCTGAGAAAGATGATCCTCAGTTAAAAACTTTGCTTCATACTGCAACAAAACAAGTGAGGCCATGCCCTGAGAGTCTCCTCTTCTTTCTTCTTCCTTATGTCACCCTGGATGTGGGTACTTGCTCTTGTTTTGGGATTCCTGGTCAGAGGGGAGAGCTGAAGGGAAGCTTGAGGCACCATCCTCCCACCTCACAATTAGAGGTACTTACAGTAATAACTCTTATTTTAAAAAACATTAACTGGCAAAGAAAAAAGAACTCCACCATTGAAACATATTATGGGAACATCGAAGATCAAGACTCATCTTCAGAGGAGGACACTTCTACCCCAAAGAGTAACATGAAATGACTCCCTGACTAGAGAGAATTTATAGAAGAGCTTTAAAAATTTAAAAATTAAATGAGACATTGAGGGAAAAGTAAAAAAATAAAAACCATCCAAGAAAAACAAGAAGATTATGGGGGAAAAGTTAACCTACTAGAAAAGAAGGTACAAAGTCTCAACGATGAAAATAATTCCTTGAGAATTAGAACTGAGCAAGGGGAAGCCAGTGAAGCTATGAAAGATCAAGAAATAACAAAACAGATTACAAAGAATGAGAAAATAGAACAGAATGTAAAACATTTATAAGAAAAACAACAGATCTGGAGAAGAAATCAAGAAGAAAAAAATATAATAATTGGACTGCCAAAAAGTTGTGACCAAAAAGAGAACTTTGATATGAACAGACAATTCTCAAATGAAGAAACTGAAATTATTTCTAGCCATGTTCTGGAGAATGCTTTGGAACTATGCTCAAAAAGTTATCAAACTGTGCATACCCTTTGATCCAGCAGTGTTACTACTGAGCTTATACACCAAAGAGATCTTAAAGAAGGGAAAAGGACCTATATGAGCAAGAATGTTTGTGGCAGCCATTTTTGTGGTGGCTAGAAACTGGAAACATAGTGGATGCCCATCAACTGGACAATGGCTGAATAAATTGTGGTATATGAATGTTATGGAATATTATTGTTCTGTAAGAAATGACCAGCAGGATTATTTCAGAAAGGCCTGAGGAGCCTTACATGAACTGATGCTGAGTGAAATGAGCAGGACCAGGAGATCATTATATGCTTCAACAAAAATACTATATGATGATCAATTTTGATGGATGTGGCCCTCTTCAACAATGAGACTAAACAAATCAGTTCCAATAAAGCAGTAATAAATTGAACCAGCTACACCCAGAGAAAGAACTCTGGGAGATGACTATGAATCACTACATAGAATTCCCAATCCCACTATTTTTGTCCACCTGCATTTTTTATTTCCTTCACAGGCTAATTGTACACTATTTCAAAGTCGGATTCTTTTTGTACAACAAAATAACTGTATGGACATGTATACATATATTGTATTTAACTTATTTATACTCTAACATATTTAACATGTATTGGCCAACCTGCCATCTGGGAGGAGTGGGGGGAAGGAAGGAAAAAGTTGGAACAAAAGATCTTGCAATTGTCAATGTTGAAAAATTACCCATGCATATATCTTGTAAATAAAAAGCTATAATAATTTAAAAAAGAATATTTGAAAATGCTCTATTTTGACAAAATTCTATTTTTCCTCTGTGGTATTATATACTCAGTTTTATGGTATAAGTTGTTTGGAATATCATACTCCAGGATTTTCTCTCTTTTATATAAATGCAGCATAGTCTTATGTTATTTATTGTGTTTCCCTTGTATTGAACTCTTTCTGGCTGTTTTCAGTATTTTCTCTTTGACTTAGAATGTATGGGCTATTACATGCCTAGTGATTTCAGTTTGTGATCACTTTCCAATCTGTTCATGTTTCTGTTTTGCAAAGTTTTCAGGAAATCCAATGGTTTTTAATTTTTTAAAATTATCACACCTCCACCTATTTTCTAAAGTACTTGCTTTTTATTATAATACTTTTTAATTTCTCTTAATTTTTCTTCTGACTTTATTCTAGTATTTCTTAATATCTCACAGAACCATAAAGTTCTGGGGTTTTTTTTCCCATTCTATTTATCAGTCCACAAATTGGATAAGGTTTATCATTTTCTATTCTAAATTACTTGTTCAACAATGACAGACCTCAGAGATATAGCCAAATATAGGAGATTGTGCTGTTCTCAGGCATCCTGAAGTAACCTTGGCAGATAAAATCTTTGGATTATCTCCTATTATAGTTCTATCAAGAGTAATTGCTTTAATGATCTTGGAATGTCTCCAACTATATATACATACTTCCCAGTCCCATACTTCATTTCTTCCCCAACCCATACCCCCTGTAGTGACTTACTAGGAACTCAGATTATATCCAGCAGGGCTCCAATTTGTGAGGGCCAATAAAGATTCTATTGGATCCCTCTGGCCCCACATCACCACACTGAGTGCTCTCATACATCTGTCTGTCTCCTTGTGCAGTCCTGAATTGGATAAAGAACGTTGCTCGTATTTCTTTTATATTTTCTTGCTTACTGCTTTATATGGTGTTCCATTAAATATTTGCTAAGATCTTAGATAGGAGAAGTAGGCTCCTCTAGGCTCTTTTATACTACATTTTCATAGCTTTACGGTTCTGCTTTGTCTTTCTAGCATCTAGCACAATGACTTGTTCATAGTGTTGTTTTAAATAAGGCTTATTGATTTGAATATAACACTTCAGAAATGACAATATATTTATATTTTGCAAGTGCTTACACAAGCATTATACTTAAATTGGTCAACACATGCTCATTATAAATGAGCTAACAATCAAGATATAAGTTATTACTTTGATAACAGAAATTTAAACAAAAATATAATTCTAAACATACTAATTAGAGCCTCTTTAATGATAATATATCTACAATAGGTCTTTAACCAAAACAAATCTCAGAGTACACTCTGAAAAGTAAAAAATTCTCTGCCTTAATCATTAAATGGGCATTCCCTCAGTCAAAATGGAACCTGTTAAAGACATTAGTTTAAAAAGGTTAAGGTCTCCTAAGACATCCAGGCCCATCTCCAGTTATCCTAATCTATATCTTGCCATGACCCAGGTGGCTCTGAAGGAGAAAGTGAGGTTGGTGACTTTGTACAATCCTCCCTCACTTAAATCCTATTTACTCACATATTATGTGTATCACCTCCCTGATGTCATGGTAATCTTCAAGAATAACAGACAAACAACCACAACCAAAGTAAATACATTTATATATACATGTGAACATGTGTACATATAGAAATATGTGCACATATGTGTAGACAGACTGTGAATGTGTGCAATACTTTACTGGCTCTTGGACATGACATCAATTTTTTAATGATATTTTTCTTTGCCCATTATGTTTTTAAAACATATTTTGATACCAAAAAATCTGTCCTACTTGAGTTAGGAGTATAAATTACTTAATGGCCCTTTTCTGAATAATGAAGCAAGAAGAAAGAAGCAGACAGATTTATCTTTCCTTTATTGGATTATAAACTAGCAAAATATTCCTAGTTCTGAACTTCTACTATATAATTCTAACTCCCTACATAAAGTTCAGATCTCTGAAAGCCCATTTGTTAGACATATATTTGCATATTCATTCCTCTCCTGGCCCCTATAACTAATTAAGCAAACTCTGTGCTCATTCAAGACTGAAACATGTTTTTGATTCTTTGCCATTTGGCCAGGCATTTATATTAATAGAGCAGGACATGGATCAATGGTCTATTTCATGTTTATCCATAGGACTGCAGGCCCAAGCTTTTTGCTCTGTTTGTGTTCTCAGAGAGAGGACATGTCACTTGGCAGATGAATTGATGCCATATTAAGATTGTCAACAACCCTCAAAATGTCCATCAGGTCCAACCATCCCTCTAGACAGGAAGATTTTCACTTAGAAATTTTGGACTGATTAGCTTAATGGTTTCTTAAAATTAAAAAATAATAGAGAATGACTTTTAGTCAAACTATGGTTTTGACAGTGGACATGAATCATATAATTCAACATTCAGCAAACATTTATTAACTACTTATTCAGAGCATGCATCAGGCACTAGAAAAGATCAACAGTTTCGAAAAAATCTAAAATCTAGAATGAGAAGGGACTTTACAAGTCCTCTAATTTCCTTTTATAAGTGAGCAAAATAAAGTTCGATCAAGGAAACCAGGCTAGTAAGTGAGAGAATTTGAATTCAAACCAAAGTCCTCTGGCATTGTCAGCTTCATGGTACATCACATTGACTTCCATGATATTGTCTATATTCTTATGGAGCTTACTATCTAAAAGGGGATGAGACACAAATAAAGATAACTATTATACAGTAGAAAAACAAAAGAAAAAGAACAAGGAAAATCTTCTAAAATAAAGTAGCTGTGAAAATAAAATGAAACAAGATTTTTGAAGGACAATTTGTTATGCACACCCCTATTAAACAAAGGCATCTTCCTAAAATGAGAGTATCCATATAGTTTGAACATTGATGCCTATCTTACTGTAACAGAAAAATACTTACTGTCATTCAGTCATGTCCAACTTTTTGTGATCCCATAGACCATAGCCTATTAATTCTATCCATGAAATTTTCTTGACAAAAATACTAGTTTGTCATTTCCTTCTCCAGTGGATTAAGGCAAACAAAAGTCACAAAGGGTTACAAAGCTACTAAGTGTCTGAGACTGAATTTGAACTGTAGTCTTCAAGTCTCTATGTCCAGCATTCTATTCACTATGCAACCTAGCTGCCTCAAAGAGACAAACATGCAACATAAAAACATCAAATAAAGTTCAATTCCCTCAGTGAGGTAGAAGTATACAAAAAAAAAAAAAAACCCAACCACTTCTTGACAGAGAGGTGATGGACTTAAATGGAAGACAGAAATATATTTTTGGACATGGCTAATGTTAGAATTAATTTTGCTTGACTACGTTTATTTTTTTTCATTGGAAAAGAAAAACTGTGAGGGAAAGAAAACTGAGAAAATGAATTTTTGTTTACTGAAAAATACTGAATAATTTTTAAATAATTAAAAGATTAATAAAAATTATCAGTCTCTTTATATTAGCAGCAAAATCCAATAGGAAGAACAGAAATAGAAATTCAGTTAAAAATAAACAGAGAATACCAAAAATATTTCAGGTTCTACATATAGGAACTATATGAATACAATTACAAAAAACTTTTTTTATAGAAATAAACAAATTTAAATAGACAAATATTAATTGCCTATAGTTGGGTTGTCCAAATATGATAAAAAATGGCAATGCTATTTAAATTAACTTACATAGTCAGTGTAATACCAAAAGGATTATACTGTAAAGCTAGAAAAAATAACAGATTCATGCAAAGAACAAAATATCCTTCAAGGAAATCCTAAGGGAAATGATGAAAAGAAGTATGAAGGAAAAAGGTCTACTATGACCAGTTTTCAAACAACACTACAGAGCTGTGAGCATCAAAACTATTTGGTGCTAGTTAAAGAAATAAAAAAAAGTTAATCAGTGAAACAGTTGAGCAAATGAAGATAGTAGCAGAGTGTTCAATAAACTGATATACTCCAACAATTGGAGTAAAGACTCATCATTTGACAAAAACTGCTATGAAAACTAAAAGCAGATTAGCAAAAATTATATTTAGCCCATAAGTTTATACCATCCATTGTTGGAATCTTTACAAAGTGTTAAGACATTGAAGTTAATTTAATCTTAGAAAGAGTTATTTTGGGCCAGAACTTGAACTAGGTACTAAGTGGAACTGATTGAACAATGCTTGTGTTCACACCTTTAGAGAGCTCATAAGTATCTAAGTACTCAATGGAGTTCACAGTTTGGGAGATTCAGGGTCTAGAAAGAGATATCTGAATTCACACCTTCCTTAGGACCAGAGAGCACTCTGGAAGATAACCCAGAATCCCTCTCTCTCCAGAAGGTGGAGTTAACCTTTGGGAGATCACATAAATATAGGGAGCTTTTGAAGCTTGAAGTTACTTCTTCTGGTGGAACTGACTGGAGGTACAGAGAGATTCATTGCATCTTCCAACTTGGTGCTGGCTGGAGGCTGAAGAAAGCAGAGGCAGAAGCCAAGGACAAAGCTGCAAGATCTCTTGGAGCCAGGCAGAGATAGGCCTCAACTAACCAAGCTAATTTGGAAGGAGAAATAAACGTTTGCATTTTTACCAGCTGGCTGCGATTTTGGAGTAATTATTTATTTCAACTGGGACTAAGGCTGCCTCCAAGAAAACCTCCACAATCCATATGGTATAATTAACTTTAAATGGATACCTGACAGACATAAAAGATCACATCATAAACAAATTAAAGGGGGGCTGGAGGGTGGGGGTAGAGCCAAGATGGCAGAAAGGTCATGCTTCTTTCTGAACTTCTTCCTGGACCCTCAACTGATTACCAAAATCAGTCTCTGAATTAGTTCTAGACCAGAAGAATTTGAGAATATTTGGAGTGCAGCAAATTAACAGCACCACCAGAAAAGGTCTGTTTTGGTCAGACACAGAGGGATGTCAGGTACAGGATGCTAGCACAGCCTGTGCAGACCCAAGGCAGTGTGCAGTCTCTGTAGGGCAGTGCAGACTTCATGCGGTGGAGAATCTACAGGGAAGACTCTACAACAGTGTTGGCCACTCTGCCCTGGTTGCAAGCCAATAGATCAGCGGAGAAATTATAAAATTTCCAATACAAACACAAAAAGCAAAGAGTGAACCCCAAAGCACAGGAGCCTCACAGGACCTGACTACACCTACCCAGCACTGGGAGTGAATCAGCACCATTCCAGCCTAACACAACCATTGCCGCTGCCACTATGCTGGTGCCTGTAGAGGAAGCTTAGAAAACCTTTCTTGCCCTAAAAGCAAATTCCCACTTTATTTTAAAAATGAGTAAAAAGGCAAAGCTAACTCTAACTACAGATAGCTTCTATGGTGAAAGAGAACAGATTTCAAACCCTGAGGAGACTAAAAGCAGATTGTCTCCAGATGAAGCCCCAAAGGATGATATAACCTGATCCCCATCACACAAGGCTCTCCTGGAAGAAATTTAAAAGGATCTCAAAAGAGAGCTAGAAGAAAAATGGGGAAAGGAAAGGAAACCTGCAAGAGAGTTTGGAAAAGGCATATAACTCATTAAAAGATTGATTTGATAAAGTAGTAAAAGAAAAACAGAATTTGTAAAATGAAAAAGGTAAAAAACTCCCAGGAAGACAGAATTTGTGAATTGGAAAAGGTAAATAACTCCCAGGAAAACAAATTTTGTGATGAAAAAAGAAAATAACTTCTTAAAAAACAAAATTTGTGAAATAGATAAAAATTGTATAGAATAAAACAACTCATTTTAAAAAACTCAATTGGACAAATACAAAAAGAAGTTAAAAAAAAAGTAAATGAAGAAAATAATTCATTAAAAATCAGAATTGAACAAATGGAAATGAATGACTTGATGAGAAATCAAGAATCAGTCAAGCAAAACCAAAAAAAAATGAAAAAATAGAAAAAAAAAAAAAAAGTAAAATACCTACTTGGGAAAACAACTGACCTGGAAAATAGATCTAGGAGAAACAATCTAAGGACTACTGGACTCCCTGAAAGTCATGATGAAAAAGAGTCTAGACACTATTTTTCAGGAAATTATCAAAGAGAATCACCCTGTTGTCATAGAATCAGAAGGTAAAATAACCATTCAAAGAATTCACCGAACACCTCCTGAAAAAGACCCCAAAATTAAAATGCAGCTTCTATCTTAAAGGCTTGAAGGGCCTGGAATCTGATATTCCAAAAGGCAAAGGAACTTGGAATGCAGCCAAGAATGAACTACATTGCTAAACTGAGCATTTTCTTACAGGGAAGAAGATGGGCATGCAATAAAGCAGGTGAATTCCATGTATCTCTGATAAAAAGACCAGAGCTAAACAAAAAATTTGACCTCCAAATATAGGACTCAAGAGAAGCCTAAAAAAGGTAAAAGGAACTCTTGAGAACTGTATTTCTGTTATGGATATACATAGAGAGCGCGTGTATAATTTGATTTTATTTTTATATAAAAATAATATATATTATATATTATAATAATGTTATATTATATAATATAAAAATAATATATTATAATATATTATAAAAAAGGAACTAGAGGTAGAAAGGGAATAGTACCAGAAAAAGGGAAAAGTGGAGGTAAAATGAAGGAAATTACATCTCATGAAGAGGCAAAGGAAATCTATTATATTTGAGGGAAAGAAGGAAAGGGAATGAACATTGTGTGAATCTTACTCTCATAGAATTTGGCTCAAAGAGAAACTTCTCTCACCTTATTGAAAAGAGGGAGGGGAAAGGTGAAAAGGGAAGGAATAGGCTAAACAGAAGGGAAAATAGAAATAGTAGGGGAAAGATATAAGAAAGGGAAGGAATTCTAAAGGGGGAGGGCTGCTTGAAGCAAGTGATGCTCATAAGTTAAATACTGGGGAGAAGGGAAAAGGGAAAAGGAAAAGGAAACATAATCTTGGGATAATAAGATGGCAGGAAGTACAGAATTAGTAGATTTAACTGTACATGTAAATGGGGTGAACTCTCCCATAAAGCAGAAGCAGATAGCAGACTGGATTAAAAGCCAAACAACAATATGTTGTTTACAAGAACACTTAATAGCAGAGTGATACATATCGAGTAAAGATAAAAGGAGTGGAACATTTTGTTCAGGTGAAGTAAAAAAAGCAGGGACAGCCATCCAGATCTCGGATCAAGCAAAAGCAAAAATTGATATAATTAAAAGAGATAAAGAAGGAAACTATATCTTGCTAAATGGTACCATAGATAATGAAGCAATATCAATACTAAGTATATATTCACCAAGTGGTATAGCATGGAAATTCCTAAAGGAGAGCTGCAAGAAGAAATAGACAGCAAACTATAATAGTGGAAGATCTCAATCTTGCTCTCTCAGAACTAGATAAATCAAACTACAAAACAAGAATTAAAGAGGTAAATAGAATACTAGAAGAAAAGTTAGGTAGGATAGATCTTTGGAGAAAATTGAATGGAGACAGAAAGGAGTACACTTTCTTCTCAGCAGTTCATGTTTCGGTTCATGACCTATACAAAAAATGTATTGGGACATAAAGACCTCAAAATCAAATGCAGAAAGACAGAAATAGTAAATACATTTTTTTCAGATCATGATACAATAAAAAATACATTCAATAAAAAGCCAGGAGGAAATAGACCAAAATGTAATTGGAAACTAAGCAATCTCATCCTAAAGAATGAATGGGTGAAACAACAAATCATAGACATAATTAATAATTGATAATTTCATCCAAGAGAATAATAATGAGACAATATACCAAAAGTTATGGGATGCAGCCAAAGAGGTAATAAGGAGAAATTTTATATCTCTAGATGCTTACTTGTATAAAATAAAGAAAGAGAAGATCAATGAATTGGGCTTGCAACTTAAAAAGCTAGAAAAAGAGCAAATTAAAAAGCCCCAATTAAATTACCAAACTTGAAATTCTAAAAATAAAAGGAGAGATTAATAAAATTGAAAGTAAAAATACTATTGAATTAATAAATAAGAGTAAGAGTTGGTTTTAATGGGGAAAAAAAACAACAAAATAGATGAACCTTTAGTAAATTTGATTAGAAAAAGTTAAGAGGAAAATCAAATTGTTAGTTTTAAAAATTAAAAGGGAGAACTTTCCACCAATGAAGAGGAAATTAGAGCAATAATTAGGAATTACTTTGCCCAACAAGTTTGCCAATAAATTTGATAACCTAAGTGAAATGGAGGAATATCTACAAATATGTAGATTTCCCAGATTAACAGAAGAGGAAGTAAATTGCTTAAATAGTCCTATTTCATGGAGCAGTAATGAACTGAACTAGCTATACCCAGAAAAAGAACTCTGGGAGATGACTAAAAACCATTACATTGAATTCCCAGTCCCTATATTTATGCACACCTGCATCTTTGATTTCCTTCACAAGCTAATTGTACAATAATTCAGAGTCTGATTCTTTTTGTACAGCAAAATAATGTTTTGGTCATGTATACTTATTGTGTATCTAAGTTATATTTTAATATATTTAACATCTACTGGTCATCCTGCCATTTAGGGGAGGGGGTGGGGGGGGGTAAGAGGTGAAAAATTGGAACAAGAGGTTTGGCAATTGTTAATGCTGTAAAGTTACCCATGTATATATCCTGTAAATTAAAGGCTATTAAATAAAAAAATAAATAAATAAATAAAATAAAATAAAATGAAAGTACACACAAGAAAAAAAAAAAAAAATTAAATAGTCCTATTTCAGAAAAAGAAATAGAACAAGGTATTAATCAACTACCTAAGAAAAAATCTCTAGGACCAGATGGCTTTACATGTGAATTCTACCAAACATTTAAAGAACAATTAATTCCAATACTATATAAACTATTTGAAAAAATAGGGAATGAAGGACTCCTACCAAATTCCTTTTATGACACAGACATGGTATTGATATCTAAACCAGGTAGGTTGAAAACAGAGAAAGAAAACTATAGACCAATCTCCCTAACAAATATTGGTGCAAAAATCTTAAATAAATCTTAAATAAAATATTATAAAAGAGATTACAGAAAATCATCCCCAGGATAATACACCATGACCAAGTAGGATTCATACCAGGAATGTAGGGCTGATTCAATATTAGGAAACCTATTAGCATAATTGATTATTTCAATAATCAAATTAACAAAAAACATATGATTATCTCAATAGATGCAGAAAAAGCATTTGATCAAATCCAACATCCATTCCTATTAAACATACTATAGAGTATAGGAATAAATGGACTTTTCCTTAAAAGAGTAAGTAACATCTATTTAAAACCATTAAATAGCATCGCATGCTATGATTGAGCAAGCATCATAAACTGGATACTAGATAAACTGGAACCATTCCCAATAAAATCAGGGGTTATACAAGGTTGCCCATAATCACCATTACTATTCAATATTGTATTAGAAACACTTGTTTTGGCAATGAGTTGAGAAAGAGATTAAAGGAATTAAGAGTATGTAATGAGAAAACCAAATTAACACTCTTTGCAGATAATATGATGGTATACTAAGAGAAACACAGAGAATCAACTAAAAAGCTATTAGAAGTAATCCACAAGTTTAGCAAGGTTGCAGGATACAAAATAAATCCACATAAATCATGATCAATTCTGTTGGATGTGGCTCTTTTCAACAATGAGATGGTAAAACCAATTCCAATTGTTCTATGATGAAGAGAGCCATCTACCCTTAAAGAGAGGCCCATGGGCGCTGAATGTGGACCATAACACAACATTTTCACACTTGCTGTTGATGTTTGCTTGCATTTTGTTTTCCTTCTCAGGTTTTTTTCTTTCTAGATCCAATTTTTCTTGTGCAACAGGATAACTATATAGATATGTATACAAATAATGGATTTAATATATATTTTAACATATTTAACATGTTTTGGACTACCTGCCATCTAGGGGAGCAGGTAGGGAGAAGGAGGGAAATTTTGGAACAGAAAGTTTTGCAAGGGTCAATGTTGAAAAATTAGGCATAATATAAATAAAATATTTTTTATTTAAATAAAAAAATTATTTTTAAACCAGATTTTAACCAGTTTTTATAACTAGAGATAATGGTTCTCTAAGCACATACTTTTAATGTAATGTAATGTAATGATGTAATTAATCTAGTTGGCATTTGCTTAGGGTAATAAGATGATGTAATGTTCTACAGTTGAACATGCTCAGTGTGATTGCACTCAGTGTGAAGTAGTAATGTAATCCTACTGGAGTATTTAAAGGGAGTCTTAGACACAGAATACACTCTCAGCCACAGCTCTCAGCCACAGACACAAGAGATGATGCCAGATTCCAGACTCCATCTTTGACCAGCCACATGGTAGCTCTCCTGCCTCCTTCACTCCTCCACTAAATCCAACGACTCAGGCTAATCCTGAGGTCCTCCAGAAAACTAGTTCGGACTTTACAATCTAAGACAACCTGCATGTATCAGTTTGTTTACATCTTGTCACTTGTGTTACTACATGAATTCCTGAGGGCACGGACCAAAGATTTTTGTCTGTCTTTGTAGTCCAGGCATTTAGCATAATACTGACATACAGGAAATACTTGATAAATGCTTACTGACTGACCCATATTCTCTATAACTACTAAAAAATCAAACTTAAAAGACTTAAGAATTCTGGTCAATTTGATAATAAACCATGACTCTACAAGATCTATGACAAAAGTAATGTATTCTACCTCTTGATATAGAAATGGTGGACCACAGGTACAGAATCAAATATACACTATTTGAGGGGTTTTTAATATTTGGATTTTTTTAAATTTCAACTTTCAAATTCTCTCCTTCCCTCCAGGGCCTTCCCTACCCCATTGAAAGGGCAAGTAATATGATACCATTACAAATGTGAGCCATATAAAACATATTTCTTAAATAAACAAAACCAAGAAAAAGAAAATGAAAAACAATATGCTTTGCTCTTCACTCAGATTTCATTAGTTTTCTCTGGAGGTGTATTTTTCATCATAACTCCATTGGAATAGTCTTGGATCATTGTATAGATAAGAATAGTTAAATTTTCACAGTTGATCACTGCTACAATAGTGCCATAACGGCATATACTGTCTTCCTAGTTCTGCCCACTTCATTCAGCAATAGTTCATATAAGTCCTACCCGGATCTGCAGAAAATATCACCCTCATCATTTCTTATAGCACAATTCTTATAGAATAGTAATATTCTATCACATACATACCACAATTTGTTCAGCCATTCTTCAATTAAACACACACTTTCAGTATTAGCCAATTCGTTATAAGAATACAAGTCATTCTCCAATTGATAAATAATTAAAGGATATCAATAATTTTCAGATGAAGAAATTAAAACCATTTATAGACATATGAAAAAATGTCCTAAATAACTATTGATCAGAAAAATGCAGATTAAGATAACTCTGAGATACCACTACTCACCTCTCAGATTGGTTAAAATGACAAGAAAAGATAATTATGAATGTTGGAGGAGATGTGAGAAAAGTAGGTAGAACTGTAAATTAATCCAACCATTCTGAAGAGCAATATGGAACTTTGCCCAAAGGGCTATCAAACTATGCATACCCTTTGATACAGCAGTGTTTCTACTGGGCCTGTATCTCAAAGAGATCATAAAAATTGGGAAAGAACTCCTATGTGCAAAAATGTTTGTAGGAGCCCTTTTTGTAGTGACAAGGAAATGGAAATTTAGTGGATTCCCATCAGTTGGAGAATGGCTAAATAAGTTGTAATATATGAATATTATGAAATATTATTGTTCTATAAGAAACAATCAGCAGGATGATTTCAGAATGGCCTAGAGAGACTTATATGAACTTATGCTAAGTGAAGTGAATAGAACCAAGAGAACACTGTACACAGCAACAACAAGACTATATGATGCTGAATTCTGGTGGACATGGCTCTTTTCAACAGCGAGGTGATTCAGCTCCAATGGTCTTGTGATGGAGACAGCTATTTGTACCCAGAGAAAGAACTGTAGGGACTGAGTATGGATCACAACATAATATTTTCACTTTTTTGTTGTCGTTTGCTTGAATTTTGTTTCCTTTCTCATTTTTTTTCTTTTTGACCTGATTTTTTCCTGCAGCATGATAATTATGAAAATATGTATAGAAAAATTGCACATGTTTAACATATATTGAATTACTTGCCATCTAGGGAGGGGTGGGAAAAAGAGAGGGAAAAAAATTGGAACACAAGGCTTTGCAAGAATAAATATTGAAAATTATCTATACATGTGTTTTGAAAATAAAAAGTTTTACAAGTATTAAAAAATGTTATTGGGAGATGCTTAACAAATTTAAAAAAAATACAATAAACATAAAAAAGAACTAGTCAATTTGTACAGTTGTTTTAACTATGATTATTACAAAGAAAGTTTTGGAGGGAGGATAAAACTTGGCACACATGCAAAAAGAGGTCATGATAATGATTTTTTTAAAAGAAAAGATAATCAATGAAGCATTTTTTAATGCACAGAAGAGAACAAAAGTACAGAATGCAGAGAAATCTCAATCAAGACAACTGTGAAACTTACATACATATAGATATGTGTACACACACAGAACAAACTATAAATAATAGAAATTCACTGTTATATAAAATTCTCTTACTCTCATCTTTATATAAGAAAATTTGATTATGTCTGTCAAGTTTGGAATAACAAAAAAAACAAAATTAAAGTTCTGAAAAAAAAGTGAGGAAATAACCCACAGAGATATCTCTCTCTCTCTCTCTCTCTCTCTCTCATATATATATATATATGTATATATATATATATATATATACATATATATATGTGTGTGTGTGTGTTTTATATATATATATATATATATATCATATATGTATATAATTTTCTCATGTAAAATACTGCTTAAAATAACTGGACCATTCAAAACATATGAACAAGTAGTTCTTAGATCAAGTAATTAAAGTTACCCAGATATATAAAAAAAATGCTAAAAATCAACATTGATTAGAAAAAATGAATTCACCTCATACCTATGAGAGTGACTAAAATCACAGAAAAGGAAAATTATAAATGTTGAAGAGGATGTGAGAAAATTGGTATACTAAGGTACTATTGGTAGAGCTTCAAACTGATCCAACAATTTTAGAGAACAATTTGGAATTATGTCTTTTTACTATAAAACTGTTCATACTCTCTGATCCAATAATGCCATTAGAGTATGTATCTCAAAAAGATTTAAAAAGGGATGGTGGTGGTAGTGGTGGTGGTGACCTATTTGTACAATAATATTTATGGCAGGTTTTTTTATGGTGGCAAAGAAGAGATCTCCATCAATTGGGGAATAGCTGAACAAGCAGTGGTATAGAATTGTAAAGGAATATCCTGTGCTAAAGAAATGATGAACAGGATGCTATCAGAAAAACATGGGAAGACTTACATAAAGTGATGAAAATGAAATTATTAGAACTGGGAGAACATTGTACATAGTAACAGCAATATAGTAAGATGATCAATTGTGAATGACAGCTATTCTCAATAATACAATGATTCAAAGTAATTCCATAAGACTCATAATGAAAAATGCTATCCATCTCCAGAGAAAGAACTGATGGAATCCTAATGCAGATCAAAGTACAGCACTTTTCATAGATTTTTTTTGGTTGGTTTTCTTTTACTACATGGAAAAGCATATGGAAATATATTTTCCATAGCTGTACATACATAATCTATATCAAATTGCTTATGTCTTAGATGGGGGAGTGGGAGGGATGAAGGGAGAGAATTTGGAACTCAAAAATTTAAGAAATGGTTGTTAAACCAAGTTCATATGGAAAAACAAAAGATCAAGAATTTCAAGGGAATTAATGAAAAAAAAATCAAATGAAGGTGGCCTAGCTGTACCAGATCTAAAACTATATTATAAAGCAGCATTTACCAAAACCATTTGGTATTGACTAAGAAATAAACTAGTTGATCAATGGAATAGGTTAGGTTCAAAGGACAAAAAAGCCAATAATTTTAATAATCTAGCATTTGACAAACCGAAAGACCCCAGTTTTGGGGATAAGAACTCATTATTTGACAAAAATTGCTGGGAAAATTGGAAATTAGTATGACAGAAACTAGGCATGAACTCACACTTAACACCGTACACCAAGATAAGGTCAAAATGGGTTCATGACCTAGGCATAAAGAATGAGATTATAAATAAATTAGAGAATCACAGGATAGTTTACCTCTCAGACCTGTGGAAGAAGAAGGAATTTATAACCAAAGAAGAACTAGAAATCATTATTGATCACAAAATAGAAAATTTTGATTATATCAAATTGAAAAGTTTTTGTACAAACAAAACTAATGCAAACAAGATTAGAAGGGAAGCAATAAACTGGAAAAACATTTTTACAGTCAAAGGTTCTGATAAAGGCCTCATTTCCAAAATATATAGAGAATTGAATCTAATTTATAAGAAATCAAGCCATTCTCCAATTGTTAAGTGGTCAAAGGATATGAACAGAAAATTCTCAGACAAAGAAATTGAAACTATTTCTAGCCATATGAAAAGATGCTCCAAGTCATTATTAATCAGAGAAATGCAAATTAAGACAACTCTGAGATATCAGTACACACCTGTCAGATTGGCTAGAATGACAGGGAAAGGTAATGCAGAATGTTGGAGGGGATGTGGGAAAAAAGGGACACTAATACATTGTTGGTGGAATAGTGAATACATCCAGCCATTTTGGAGAGCAATTTGGAAGTATGCTCAAAAAGTTTTCAAACTGTGCGTACCCTTTGATCCAGCAGTGTTTCTACTGGGCTTATATCCCAAAGAAATCTTAAAAGAAGGGAAAGGGACCTGTATGTGCACGAATGTTTGTGGCAGGTCTCTTTGTAGTGGCCGGAAACTGGAAACTGAGTGGATGCCCATCAATTGGAGAATGGCTGAATAAATTGTGGTATATGAATATTATGGAATATTATTGTTTGGTTAAGAATGACCAGCAGGATGATTTCAGAAAGGCCTGGAGAGACTTACATGAACTGATGCTGAGTGAAATGAGCAGGACCAGGAGATCATTACATACTTCAACAATACTTTATGATGATCAATTCTGATGGACGTGGCCATCTCCAGCAATGAGATGAACCAAATCAGTTCCAAGAGAGCAATAATGAATTGAATCAGCTACATCCAGTGAAAGAACTATGGGAGATGACTATGAACAATTACATAGAATTCCCAATCCCTATATTTTTGTCTGCCTGCATTTTTTATTTCCTTCACATGCTAATAGTACACTATTTTAAAGTCCTATTCTTTTTGTACAGCAAAATAACTGTTAGAACATGTATACTTATATCATATTTAATTTATACTTTAACATATTCAACATGTATTGGTCAACCTGCCATGGGGGGTAAGGGATGGGGAGGAAAGAGGGAAAAAATTGGAACAAAAGGTTTGGCAATTGTCAATGCTGTAAAATTACCCATGCATATAACTTGTAAATAAAAAGCTATTTTAAAAAATGGTTGTTAAGGGGAGGTCTGTGGGAAAATGGTAGAATAGATCAGAAAATTCCAACTCTCCAGATTTCCCTGAACAAAACAAAATTGCATCTCAGAGCTAAATAGATTAGTGAAAAATAAATAAGACTTGGGACAAAATAGGGATCTCCTAGGAAAACCACAGAAGCCCAAAGAAAGATCCCAGGACACAGGATTAGCTGATATGAAGGCAAAGTATATATACCTCCGGGCTAACTCAGCTACCAGGGCTAGCTGGGTTCAGAGGTAAACTCAGTTTAAACTTTTAAGTCCAGGACAGTGGAGATTGGTGGGGATTGAGGGGCGGGGGCAATCCTAGAAGATTGAGAGAACATCAGCTGATAAGGAACTGACAGGATAAGGAACAGCTGTGCTGCTGAGTTACAGCCCTGGGCAGGAAGGAACCACTACACCCAATGAATATAGAAGCAGTGAATCAAGGTAGCTGCTAGCTGCAGGAACGTAAAGGAATGTGGAGTTCCTGGTTTAGGGTTCCAGGTAAAAGGAGTGGGCTAAACAGGGAACAACACACATACACACACACACACACACACGAACGAAAAGTTTATAGCACTTTGCAAAATCTATTTTTAAAAATGAGAAGTAAGATAAAGTAGACCATAGAAGTATGTATAGATTAACGGGAGTGGGATAAGTGTGTAGATTAATGGGAAATGGGTGAAGGGAAAAAATAAACATACAAGAAAACAAAGAAAAGAAGGTCAGCCTTGAATACAGTCTTCTATTATTATATAAACTTTACTCATTATATATTTTGAATCCTCCCTGATGATCTACTGGACATATGACAGTGCTTGTTTTTCCTTTTAAGTTTTAAATAAATAAATACATAAAAATTAAAAAACAAACCAAAAATAAGAAATAAATAAAAAGAATTTGATAAAAAAGAAATGAATGTTAAAATTGTTTTTACATAAATTGGGGAAAATGAAATATTAGTTAAAAATAACTGGAAAATTGACTAGAATTAAAAGTGCTTTTAAGGTAAGATTCATTACCAAGAAACCGGATATGACTTTTTAAAAATCTAAACCCTAGAAATATATCAGATAAGTTATTTTTTGTTTTTTTTTTATTTAATAGCCTTTTATTTACAGGCTATATGCATGGGTAACTTTACAGCATTAACAATTGCCAAACCTCTTGTTCCAATTTTTCACCTCTTACCCCCCATCCCCTCCCCCAGATGGCAGGATAACCAGTAGATATTAAATATATTAAAATATAAATTAGATACACAATAAGTATACATGACCAAACCGTTATTTTGCTGTACAAAAAGAATCAGACTCTGAAATATTGTACAATTAGCTTATGAAGGAAATCAAAAAGGCAGGTGGGCATAAATATAGGGATTGGGAATTCAATGTAATGGTTTTTAGTTATCACCCATAGTTCTTTCTCTGGGCGTAGCTGGTTCAGTTCATTACTGCTCCATTGGAAATGATTTGGTTAATCAGATAAGTTTTAAAGATGCATATTTTTTAGGTTAGGCAAAATACTTTGATTAAAAGAAAAGCAACAATTTCTACAATAATAACAAAAGTATTGTAAAGACAACCAATTCTGAAATACCTTAGGATTCTTATAAACACAATGACCAAATACAATTCTGGAGAACTCAAGATTAAACATTTTATCTAACACTTGATGGACTCAGGAATCCAGAGTGAAATATTTTGGAGTTGGATTCTTTGGAGTTTTTTTTAATCCAGGAATTTGTTTTGCTTGACTATATATGTTGGGAAAAATAAAATTTAATTAAAAACATATAAAATAAAGAAGAGCACAAAGTAAATAATAGCAATGTTTCCAAGTGATTTAAATTGATTCAAGTATGCAACAGTTTTAGAATTACACTTCCCCCACCCCCAATTGTAAAGGCTGATCAAACTGAAGCCTTTCAAAAACTGAAATCTCAAACTGACTAGATGGGTAAAAAAATTTATCATGGTGAAATTTTTCTATCTTATTAGTTATTAAGTGCAAATATGGCTATTATTTTCTTTAGATAATTTAAAGATTCACATTCCAGGACAGAAAAATATAGGCAACACTAAAGGACATCATTGTATCAGATAATTTTCTTTAATTGCTACTCTTTGTCACAAGAAGGGTCTAATTTTCAGGGTGAAGCAGAATGGTTGTTTTCTTTTTTCTTTCATGGAAATAATTTTGGCATACAAAATACATCACTAATTTTTTTTTAAACATTCAAGTACATGACTAAAGACAAAATAGGACTGATACCTATTAACTAATTTATTTTTTACCAGCAATGTGTAGATTAGTGTATTATTGACTCTGTTCATTTCAATCTGATAGTTTATTATATTATTCTTAGTCAGCTTTCTTAGAAAAGCAAAAATAATGTTTATATTTTAATCTAATATGTATGTAGTCTCCAAGACAGAATAAATGCAATATATTATTTTGTCTGAGAACAAATACTATTTTGAGGTACTGTGAATCTCTAATGAAGACAGAAGGCAAGAAGAAGTTCAGGTAATACTAATTTCTACCAAAAACTAATGTAGCAATAATTTGATATATATAATCTATTTGGATATGAGGATTCTATTTACTACATATTCCCTGTCCAGTATGCTGATCTCCTGAAATAAGATTATTTTTTATACTTTCTATCTACAAGGTACATTTCACTATATTTATATTTATGTTTTCTGAACATGAGTTTAGGTCTGAGCAACAACAAGGTTGGGATGCTAGATGAAGCAAAGGAAGCAAAAAGGAATTAAAGATATCAAATAAGGACTCTGGAGAGAGCCAAAAAAGAAACTATAACTATAATTCTCTCACAAATAATTAACTTTCCATCACAAGAAAGAATGAATGTGAACAAAAAAGAAAGAGAGTAGAGGTATATTTGAGCTTCATATGTTTAAGTCCTCAAATAATTTTGATAAAGAATTTAAGTAAATATTCATAAATAATTTGAATAGAGTCTGATGGTTCATAGAATAAATTTCTGAGACTGGCATGAATGAAGAGATTTCCCAAATGTAAACATCACTATAATATTTAACTTTTATTTTATTTTCCTTTTTGAAAAATTAATAAGCATTTACTGTTTTCTCTGACCTCTCCAATTAAGGGAGAAAAAAAGGAAAAACAAAACTTTTGTAGGAAATATGCATAGTTACACAAAACAAATTCCCATATTATGCTATGTTCAAAATTGTATTGTGAATTGTGACTACTATTTATAAGAATGGGGACAGGAACTAAATTCTGGGAATTCAGGTGGATAAGGAAGATGAGGAATGGTGAAAATAACAAAGATTGTGAAACACCTCTGTATCAAAAATGCCTCCATAATTGATAGAAAGCTATCTGCCTACTAGATTTAGAGAATACTATATATGAAATACAAACAGTACAAATGTGACTAAGGCAGTTGCTCATGATTACAAGGATTATCCCCAAGCATCTATCTAATAGAATAAGACCGAAGATTACAGTGCTTTTATCCTACTACATACACATCCATGCAACTATGTTTTGTACATATTCACATCATAATCCTTCATATTTGTAAAGGACTACTGCAAGTGACCACTACCAATATGTAAAAAAAGTATACATACATAAATGCATATCTTCTTTATTGCCCACATGAAAAGTCTTCTTTGTTTTGTTTCTGTGATCATAATTCTCAGAACATGCAAAATCCTCTGTCTAGCATTTAAAGTCCTTCCCAATTTAGCTTCAATGTATCTTTTCAGGCTACTGACACATTACTTCCCCTCAAACAATCTACAATCTAGCCAAATAGCCTTATATACTCTTCTCTGTCTCTATAGCTTTGCACAGTTTTTCCTGAACATACGACCTCATGCCTGGTGTACTTCTCACCTTGCAACTCTTGGTTCCTTCAAGACTCAGCTCAAATGAAGTTTCCTTTAGCAACTTTTTTCTAATTTTCTCAAAAAAAAAAAAAAAAACAAAAAAACCCCAACATACTTTGTATTTATTTATCCAAGATTATGCTGTAGCTCTCTAGTGGAATATAACACCCCTTGAGGGCAGAAGTACTGTCTGGCATTTAATTGTTTCATAAATGTTTGTTGATTGCATGACTCTTGACTCTGACTTATTGAGTGTTGCGTGTTAAATTAGTTTCTGTAACTATTATTTTCCAGATGCTTATAGTTAAGCTATACACACAAGATATCTATAAAGTACTGTCACTCAAAGTATAAAGTCATCCAAACTCTAAACTTCAGAATTATTTTTTTCTCATCCATCTCATTTAACCCTCCAAATGCAATTGGTCTTCAAATTCTAATGATTCTTCTGTT